>NW_010179258.1:0-5449 GCF_000695765.1 Mesitornis unicolor
CATTCTGTGATTCTGTGATTCTGTGAATTGGCTTGTTTCTTCTTGAGAGAAAATACTGGTGCTCCTGATGGTACTGACAGAGAAATTACAGAAGCCAGGGTCATCAGAAATCTCTTTGGCCAAACCCACAAGAATTACTCTATCCTGGTGGTCCAGAAAGGCTTGCAAAACAATGAAGTGGTGAGTTTTTTGATTGGTGTAGTCAGAGCTCCCCTGGCCTAGGGATCAGAAGAGAATGTATACCTGTTTGGGTACTCACAGAGACTACATCTGGAAGACTTCAACCAAGTTGAAGTCTGTGAAATCTGCAGCAGTTTCTCAATTAAGCTTTGCCTTCCTTGATTTTTTTCCATCATTCTTGTTTTGTCTTCCCATAGATCTGAAAAAGAACAGAAGATTTTTAACTTCATAATGGTAGAAACTAAAACTCATGATTGCTTTTTATCTAAATGTGGTTAACAGTACAGTGTTTTTGTGTTTTAATAATGGATTAAATTTGATGCATTTAATCCTAGTGTGGGAGAAGCCAAGATTCTAGTTCAGTTTTGAAGTGCAGAAATGGTGTTTTTGCTGCATAAGAAAAGCTGCATTTCTCTCTCCTATTGAGCCATCTTGTGGTTAATAACTGTAATATACTCTTGAATATATGCTTTTATCTAACTTGATGGGAAAGATGTCTGCCCAGTGTTACCCAGTGGTTACATTAATGGGAGTTACTACCAAATATTCTTAGCACAGTTAGCACAGTAAGTTTACTGGGAGTAAAAAAGACATATAGTATGAAACATATAAATATAAAATAAAGTCTAAATCAGAGAGAGAGGCAATTATGATTCTATAGTTTAAAATAGGTAATTATCAGTACATCAGTATCAATAAAGAGGCTGTTGTGGTACATTGCAAATGGAGCCACACATTTTGTGCATATGTTAATAAAACTGTATTTTTCCAGGCATGAAAACTAAAGCTAGAGTGTCTTAAATATGTATGGACTCTCATAAGCAGAGTTTGAGAAACAGATTATAATATAAATATTAGCCCATTTTCATGTGCTTTAGTTATTATGGCCATAGTGATGCTAAGTTTTACTATTTTCTAGGTAGACTTTTCTATTATGTAGAGTGAGAAAGTGTTCAGCTGTGTGATGTGGAAACATTAAGACTCAAACCACAGAGACTTCTTTCTTGGTGACAAATATGCTGTTTTGCAGATCACACAAAAGGGAAAGTGACAAATGATCACAGTTTTATTATAATATTTATAAAGGTTTTGTGAAGGAATCTCATGGCATAGACTAAGAAAAATGAAAAACTTTCCCTTAAAAGATAGACAGATCATCCTGTTGAACATCTTAGTGAGTAATTTAGTCATTAACCAGCACTGAACAAGTCTCATTCCTTGTACGACTCAGTTTAGTGGCTAAACTTCTGAAATATTGTTTTCTCCATCTGCACAGTGTAACTCCATGCATTGTGAAGCAGTTCATTTACAGATTTTGTAAGCCTTTTTTACAACATTTGAAACCCATGTGGTATCTGACATAAAATGGATCAGTTCTTATCTTCTTCAACAAAAAACAGTCAAGAATGATTTGATATCCTCATCAGCAGTGAAGGTTTTACCATTCTAGGCATTTTGTAAAGAACAAAACAAATGTTAGTCTGATGAGGCTAGGTCTGTTGGATATGGTGGATGTGGTAACACATCCCATCCAAGCTGCAACAATTTTTGATAAGTGACCAAACTTGTGTGTGGTGTAGCGTTATCACAGTGAAATACAACACCTTTGTGATTCACCAATTCTGGACACTTCTGTTTGATGGCATTATTGAATTTATCCAGTTGATGACAGTACATGTCTGAGTTAATGGTTTGGTTCCTTGGAAACAATGCAAAATACACAGTACCTTTGAAATCTCACCAGCCTGACAGCATAACTTTCCTTTGGTGAGTACTTGCTCTTGAAGTGCTTTGCGCTGGTTCATCATGCTTTCTCCATGATCTTTTTCATTTGTCATTGTTGAAGATTATCCAATTTTCATTGCCTGTTATCATATGTTTTAAAAATGGATAATTTTCTTCACTTTTCAAGACAGATTTGCAGATGTCAATGCCCTCAGTGAGATGAGTTTCTTTGAGCTCATGTGGTACCCAAATACCAAGATTATTAATGTATCCAAATTGATTTAAATGGTTTTCAAAGCTTGATTTCAATATGTTAAGATTATCAGCAATATCTAATGTTGTTATAGATGAATTGAATTCGATCAATGACTTTATTTTGTCATTAACTGCTTCAATTGGCCTTCCTGAGCATGGTGCATCTTTAGCATGAAAATCTTCTCCGGACCAAAGTTTAGCAAACTGACACTGCAGTAGTTTTAAGGCATGTTCACCCTGCACATCACAACTTTTCATGAGCTTGCACAGTGTTTTTTCCTTTTCTGAAGTAATACAACAAAACATGACAAAAATGTTCCTTTTGATTTTTCATTTTGAAATCTACACCAAATAAATAATTGTTAATGAAATCATGTACTTCCTTTTTCTAAAACAAGCTTGAATATTTTGCTGTGTCAGTATCACATTCTTCCTTACAGTGTGCTGAGTCACTGTAAGGTCAGCACTGATTCAGCAGTAGTGTTGCCATCTACATTATCATCATGTATTATTTTCTGAGGTTCCCTTGTGTTTTAGCATCCCGGTAGTGAACAGGAGCACTTCTGTTTAAGGTGCCATAGCTCAGGAAAGAGTAGTTGAGAGTACAAGGTGGAACATTAGATAAACCCACATAGTTAGATACAGCACAATCATTTTGCACAATGAATGCTGATTACAATATTTAGAAGGACTATTTCTGAAAGACTATCAGCTCAAAAGTTACCATTTCACATGCAGAAGGGGAATGGACTATTATTGAAAACTCGTTACTGGGCTTCTATGTAATTTCCCATTTAAAAACAAACAAACAAAAAACAACCAACCAACAACAAAAAGAAAACACCCAAACAATTACATAACTCTAGAACAGACCTAAATGTAGAGCAGATAGGAAGACTACATAGAAGAAAGCACATAGCAATTACTTGAGGTATGTCTCCAACATTTACTGTCTCATATGAATGTGTTCATTTGTGCAACCCCATTGTTTTGGAGGGCTTCACCAGCAAATCAGAAAGAGTCCATTCATGCAGTTAAGACAAATAACTCATCACTGCTTCAGGCAACCAAACAGCTTCATGTTTCACAGTTACTTGTGTTACTGTAGTGTATTTTGTAGGTGTAGATAGCAAGTGTAGTAATTAAGTTCAGAAAAAAAAAAGTTGAAAATAGGAATGACTTACAGCTTTTTTCCTGCGATTACAAAAGCATTTAGAAAACGGAATCTAAGAACATGTTCAAAAGTGACATTGCACGACTGGTTTTGACAGATGTGTATATGCATACAGCTGGAATAGTTCATGAGCTAATGGAGAATTAGTTTTCTTCTCCTGTGTTTGGAAAATACACAAACATTCTGTTATCTGTCCTTCACAGCTTAAAAGAATGTGCTAAAAGTGGGATTGAAAGGCAGGAAGATTCAGAAGGGGAGAAAAATATAAAAAAAACCCCAACCCTCTTTTGACAAATTCACAGTTCTCCAGATCATACTTGACAAGAGGTATGAGATTACACTTATGACTTCAGTGAAATGACCGGAGAGCAGTTAAAGACATAGATGGTGCAGAACATATTTCCTTAAAATTACCTAATAAAACATATGAAGAAAATCCTCACATCACGAAAATTTATAGAACATGTTACTAATATTTTACTGCAGATATAAAACTAATACAGTACAAATTAAATTGACTAGAAAAAAAGAACAGTAAAATCTATGGAAGTTTAAGATCAATATAGTAATAAAAACCCAGGATAGACAAAGAATGATCGTTTTCTATATGAATGTTTCTGTAGCTGGGCATAAAATGTTTTTGTTTCATTATTACCTAATTTTTAAAGTGTAATAATCTATTTGGTAATGGATAGGGTGATTTTATTACTTTTAAAGATGAGAATACTCTCTCTGGTGGTGATGAGGAATGGGCAGCAGTGGCTGGATGGGTTGGAGCTTCCTGCAGGGGGCAAGCTTGGGCCATTCACTGCCTGCGAGCCTGAGCTGAGCTGCTCTGATTTATGGGTCTGTTACACTTCTGGTTCATTTTACTCCATTTTCTCCAATTGTTATTATGACCTCGCTAAGCAGTTGTTTATCTCAGTAGTCCTGAGCCAATTCTAAGTAACTGGATAACAGCCAAAAGAAATACAAAATACAAAGCCTACTAAATCTTAAACCAGACTCCAAAAAAGATGCAGTAGTGAATCATAACTAAACAGAAAAACAAAAACTATACAGACCCTCTTTACCCCAAGCACTTCTATATAGTTTTACATCATTTTTTCCACTTAAAATAGTGAAGTTTCTGGTGTTTCCTCCTATAAAAAAGTCCAGAAATACCACAAGAAAGCTTTTACAACACTGTTTTCCAAATAAGCTCAAGAATTTAAGCTTAATTTGCAGCCCCATGTAGACCAAAAAACCATCCTGGGTTCCCAGACTAGTTTTGGAATGAAGCTCAGTAAATTCTTCAGAATTTTTCACTTCTTAAGTTCATTGTGCTATATCTATCATTTGGTTCTCTGGTACAGCACACACATTTTACAACTGAAATTACAACAAATTAAACTGTAAAGTGTGTTCAGTAGGTTAACTGAAGTAAGAACATTTTAATTCCAGAATTTCTCGTGATGTCTCAGTATAATAAACACTATATATTTATGAGCTTTCCTCAAGATTCCCCCAAGTCTGAAACCTAAGAATAAGTGAAGTGAAAATGTTATTGTTATCAGTACTCCAGATTTGTCACTAAGCAGCATTTAATAAAACATCTTAACATTCACCAGTCACTCTGGGTAACCAGAAATTTCCCCCTAAACAGTGTACAAAGTGACTGAGCATTCCCATGTTACCATGTAACATACTCATTGGAAGTCTTGCCACAAAAGTACAAACTGTGAATATCAGAGGTTCATTCTGTTTCAGAGAACACACATGGGATTTCATATTACACTATACAAACCCGAATTTTACAGAAGTGGGCTAGGATTCTCATAAGAATACACTCTCTTACAAGATTTGTAGCACACCTGGCTTTTAAAAAAACCCAACAAACCAAACAAAAAAAAAAACAACCACCACAAACCCCAAGCATTTCTTGTGGGATTTGACTAAATCAAGAATTAATGAGTCTTAGAAAACTGAGACACTGCTAAAGGTTACCACCAGTTTTTGGGACAAACAGTTTTTAGTTTAAGTTTAGGAGAGACATAGCTATGGAAATATAACCTGAGATTCGTAGCACAGGGTTTTTCTCTTAGTCAACATTAGTCATCCTCTTAGACACTCTTT
>NW_010179258.1:5480-35402 GCF_000695765.1 Mesitornis unicolor
TCTTCTCTTATTAATATAGAAAAAAGATGTTCCTGGGAACCACCTGAGAGTTATATGTGTTTCAACATTCTTTTGGTTTCTGGTGAGAGTAACAGAACCTCTCACATCTTTTTTGGGGTGAGATGGAAGGGAACTGATACCTCAGAGTAGGTGCAGCATTTTCTACAATGTTGAGCTTCAAGATCCTGTACCATTTGACTGGGCTAGCAGAACTGAAGCCACTGTAACACCACACAGCTTCATGCTGTGAGAAGGCTGATAGAAAAGCAGCACCACATTTCTCTCCTGGAGCATAAACTGTGAATTCCCGTGGAGCATGCCACCACACAGGGGAAAAAATACACCAAAATAGGCCTTCCTTCCAGTGCAAATGGGGTAATGTAAAGTGTAAGGAGTATTCTGAAATGTCTCAGATATTGACTAGGTTAGTGTTCTGTAAAACTTGTTCCATCTAGTCTATGAGACAATTAAATATAAATGCAGAGGGCATTTAGGAGAGGTCATTCTCTATTAATGACTGCTGCCAGTTTATTCTTCAAAGATTTCTTCTTTTTACTCTCTCTTTTTAACTTGTTTTAGAATTTTAACTTTGCCTCTAATAAATTAAAACCAACCAACCAAACAAATCAAACTAACTTATTTTCTTATTTAAAGAAGAATGTTCATCTACTGTACAAGAGACCCTGGAAGATGAATGTATTTTTGCACTAACACTGATAGCATTATTCAAGTATATTTTCCATAATTTTAAGTATTCTAATTAGAATAGGATCTAATTATTCTTAACATAGATCTCCCACACATACCCTAACATCATCATATGCTTGTCTATGAGAAGATCAAGTCCAAGACCAAGTCAAAGCAGCAGTCAAACATTTCAAAGCCCAAAAAACTTCTAATTTTCAGGTATTTCAAGGTTCAAAAAAGATCCGTTTTATTATTCAGTTTCAATCAAGCAGCAAGAGATTTAGACAAAAAAGCCACCCCTTATGTAAGTGATCCATCCGTGGTGCTTCTATAAAAAACAAGTTCTACAACCATTCAGCCCTGAAACATCTCACCTTGGCTATATTTACCGCAACATGATGTCTATCTATTATACCCAGATCACTCCTACTAGACCAAACCTCACAGACAACATCCAACTGGAAACATCAATGATGAGATTCCTGTCAGGGCTCAGGTGCCAACTAGATTAGTCTTAGAAGCTGGCTTCAGCAACTTTAGCAGCAAAAACACAGACAGCTTTAAGTTTAGGAGCACATATATACACAGGTTTTGAAGATCTGTGTTTAAGCAGTAGTGACTCGGGTAAGTTCCTGAGTGTCTCTAACCGTAACTGATCACCTGACGTTAACAAAATTTGCGCTGATAAGACCAAGATTTATTCTTCCAAACAAATACAATCCAGCTTGTTACAGCAGTTAATAAAGTTACTCTTTTAAATGATGTGAGAACCTTAATTCACAGCATTGCTAAAATGTAACTGGTGTGCATGTCCTAGCACAGTATGAAGACTGAGACATCTTGTTTTCCTATTCTGCCCAGATCTTTACTCTTTCCATTTACTTCTGGCTTCTACCATTACATCCAAATAGCATGCAACCAAAAATCTTTCTCCCTAGATGAACACCCACCACTCACTTCCAAAAAGCAATATAAAATTCATATTAGATCTAAAGCGGCACTGGTTTGAGATGTAGCCTCAAAGCTGAATATTTACATTAAAAAGCTTAAATTTGGCAACTTCTTTTGCTGGTTGTAAGGGTTTATTAGGATATTGCACTGCTTGGGACTCCTATATCTTGTCATCAGACTAGGATTATTAAATCAAATTGCATTTACTCATTTATAATTCAAATCCTTTAATCTTCAGAAAATATTTCCCTGAGGCTTTCCTTTGATATATGTCAAAAGGTGTGGTCTATTCCACTTAAAAAATGAAGCAGCGAAATGGATGGTAAGAGCAGGAAGCCATAAGCATTGTCACTCTATTTTAAGATGAGGGCAGACCTTTATGGTTATTAAATCAGAGCAGAAGAATAGCTGTTAAAGAATTTAAATTAAAAAAAAACCAACTACTTGAATGAATTTCAGTTAAGATAAAAAAAGTACCTATGATATATTCCATTATAAACCTTGCAATAACTTAAAATTGATTAGTGTTTGAAGACTGATGGATAACTAAAAAGCATTACTATTATAAAGCAAAGTGTAGTATTTGATATCATGCAACTACTTCAAGATGTCTATTTTTTCCCTCTTATACAATATTCACAGCAGAAATAGATATCTGTCATTCATGAGAAATGAGTCTAGTTCAGAAAATGATGTTGTTAGTCATGTCAGGTTTTAATAGAAATAGTGAAATAATGATTCGGAAATAGGGAGAACCAGGATCAGAAGGAATGGTTAAGACATGCAAGCACAGGAGGTCTCTATCTGCTTAGAATCACAATTATAGTAGGTCAGGCAAAGGGAGTTCAGCTGCAAATATGAATATATTCAATGACATATTGGAGAAAAAGCCCATATAGGTAAACCACAATTCAGTCATGAGCTTCTGAGCTGACTGTTTAGTCTCCTCCTTACATTTTTTTGCTAGCTGGCATATAAGAAGAATTTATAGGGCAGTAGTTAGAAATTGGGCCATGGAAAAACGCACTGATATAAAATGATAAGGCAAAGCCTCAGAAAACATGTGTGATCTCAAGTTATCTTTTACTAAACAATAAATAAAATGTTTCATTAGAATAATACAATTTAAAAACCAATCTTGAACTCAAGACATTCCATTTAGAAGAACATTCTTTCTCTGATTATGATATTTTAAGAAAGCCAGCACAATTTAAGATGGTAATTCAAGTATTTCATTAGAATCCAATGTCACAAATATAGTTAAATTCTTTTTACTTTTTATTTTCCAAAGAAAAATTCCAATAATTATCTTTCCTACGTTGAATTTTTAGATTGTAGCAAATCCTAGCTTCTTTTCTAGACACCTATCAGATGCAAAGATAGCCAGATAGATAGATATGGACAGGGCTCCGACACACAATATGGTCAAAGTGAACATGACAAGTCCTCACGAGAACCAAAATGTAACAGGGTAGTGTACTGAACCTGTTAGGTAATTATGTAAGGATGTGTGGTGATGATACAGATGCTAAGACCACTGCCTCTTATAGGAACAACATCCCCCATGCAGATTTCAGCTGGAGTTTTCCCATCTTTGACAATACCGTTCAAAATGATTGCTGAGAAAACCATTGATTTTTTTTTTAATTTAAGTTTCCTAGCAGAAAAATTCATTTATGAATAAAAGTCAATTACTAATGATTTCTGACTGATTTTTTTGTAAAGCTCTTGGTAACAAATATGTACTTGACAGATTTCCAATGAAGCTGCAAAAATGTGGAGAAGGACAGAGAAGATTTTGGCTGAGCTGTGAACAGTTACTTCTTTTATGTAGAATATAACACAACTGGGAGAGCTGCATATTCTAGATGAGTTAATGAAGGGAGAGTGTACTGTACTTTTACAGTTTGAAAAAGATCTCAGAGCATATCAAATGGGGTGGACAGATTGAAGAGGTGCTGGTTTCAGATCTGTTAAGTTTGTTAATGCAGACATAGTATTAAATCACAGTGGTAGCTTGGTGATGGACACTTTATACTTACATAGGAAGACTTTTTCCTGTTAGTAGTGTATGCAGCTTTCCAAAGTCTAAACTATAATGTTCTGGCTTGATGGCCAAGCAAACCACTGCAGCAGTTTAAAACGATAGAAGCCTAAATTTGTCATATTAACTTCCTGCCTGCAGTTACCATTCCTCTGGCAGACTTCATGGTGTGCAATGCACCCCATAACTCCAATCAGTTCAGCACACATCTTGGCATTTTTTCCCCATTTCCCACTTACTGTTAAACTAATGCACTAACCTGTAGACTGAAATGTTTAACACATGCACTTTTCTTCTCTCAGCTCTGCTACAGAGATACTTGCTTCCAGCAGATATCTTAAACTGACACAACAAAATCAGTCAGAGCTCATTTGCCAAGGATTTGTCTCTTTCAAAGGCAATAAGAACCATCATCCAAATGGACTCTCAGCTCTTTGGACACTGCTGTCCAACATTTCTTGGAATGTCTAGTGATCTGTAGTGTAAAAGATACAGTTTATTCAAAGCAACAATGATGGCATTTGTTCTAAATATCTCATTGTACACATGAACTGCATATTTTACCTATGGGCTACTGTGCTGTCATCAATCCCAAATAATATATTCAGATTTAAAATAATTTAGAAAACATGACGGAATAACCTATGACCCTAGCTAATAAAATGGACTTGGAGAAGGAGAGTTATGAGTGCAGAAATTAAGGATCTGTTACAGATGGTTAATACACCAGTTGGAAAAACATCAACAAACTTTTCAGGATCTGTTGCAGATGAAGAAAGGGATTAATTCTCAGCAGAAAGTGATTTTGACAGATGCCATAATATGCAGGTAACATTAAAGGTTGGTGAATAATTTAAATGGCAATCTAGAGAACCTCTAAATACATTTGAAAATATAAATTTTGTACAGAAAAATGTGCAGCTTATTTCATTTTTCATCATGCATCTTTGAAAATAACAGTAACAGTCCTAACATGACCTTAGCAGGAATAAAAAAATGCTTATGGGAAAAACTGTAATTCACTCATTAACTCTGAAGTCTTGCTGTAATAAATTGAATTACATAACAGACATTGTTCAGTCTTGCATGGTTTAGTTTCTTGAAGTGTGATGTAATCTATCTTTTAAAGTGTTTTTGAACATGAAAGAGGAAGTTCTTAGCAGTCTAAGGATTTTATATCAGAACACTGCAAGACTGTCTCTACTCCAGAAGTCTACTTTGACAGATGCCACCCAGAAACTTCAATGGGAACATTAACCTTTGCCTAATGCATAGAATTGTCCAATTCTGTATCATGAAATTAAATATCTTCTTCATTCTAAGTGGTTATCAGTTTATTTCACAAGGTATTAGGGTTGATTGGTGTTTTGTATTGTCTGACCTTATTTGAAGCTTAATTGAAGAAAGAAGACTCATTTATCCCTATTAATACTGTCTATATTCTCATCTTAATTACTTCAGCATCATTCCAGAGTAACTCCTTCAACATGAATGCGTTGCTCTGCCTTTCATATGATGTAAATGGATCTGAAGTCGAGGGTCTTGATTTGAAACTTTCATCAAGTTATAACCTACCTCCAGAGTAAATGCAAAATTGTATGGAAGTTAATTCCAGCACCAGTGGACATTACATTTTATGTTTTATTTAGACAGCACCTTTGATCTAAAGCGCCAGGAAATGATAAATGGTGAGCATACAGAAGTGGTAATCAAACAAGGAAGTAGGAAAAAGCTATCAAGTGCTTGTACAGAATGGAAGCAAAGAAGAACCATCAGGTGGTCAATAAAACTGCATTAAAACAGTTCTAAAACAATGAAGAGAAAGATTTAAAATAAAAGGGCAGTATAAAGTTAGGGGAATCACAGGGAAAACATCCTCCTTGGGAAAAGATCCTTTTGTGGACAGCAGCACTACTCAAGAGTGTAACATATAAGAAGATTCATTAAAGAATTTAATTTGTTTTGAATTGCCTTTGGTTAGTAAAAGGTAAATCTCATACTGAGAGATAGAAGTAATTGTTTTGTTCAGGACGAAAATCTGTAAACTGAATGTTTGCATCTTAAACACTGTGCTTGCATGAAGACATGAGCATTAAACACTGACAAGGCAAGAAAAATACTGAATTTCTTAGAATGCTACAGCAAGAGAATTTGCCATTCTCCATTACCATACCTGCAAGTTATCAGCTGCAACTATCAGGGAGAAGTTGTCAATCAACTCTATTGCAAGGATGAAAGAGTAGATGGTACAGTTTAATTTTATTATGGAAATTGATTTGCATCTTTTATATGTCTTGATTGAAATCTTTCCAGGTAATGGCATTGAAGAATACTCATAAAACTGCCATGACTGTGGTAATAACTACTATTATGATTGAATTTAATAATAAAAAAACCTGCCTACAAGATGGGCAATATGAATAATTCATGTACAGTGTTGCTTAAAATGTGATAGAGAGAAAAAGACTTGTAGGAAAATTCTTAATGTATCCAGACAGGGATGATAATTGGTTTTTGCAACTAAATGAGTACTTCATGTACAAGACAGCACTAACAAGGCAGGAGAAGAAATTTACACATTGGGGAGACAATTTCATTTATCTGGTTACAGCAGGATAAGTGGAATAAATGGTTTTCCTTAAAGGAATTGACAGTAAATGCATATCCTGATAATAATTAGTTTTGTTTACAACTATGGAATAACAGAATAGGAGACACAATAGAATCTTTTCAGTATGTAATAACATATGTACCATGTGCTCATGCAGGCCTTGCTTGTGCTATTAATCAAATACCTGCAAACACAGACCAGATATCTTCCAGTTCTGTCTTTTAGTTGCAAGCATAAACAGGAGTCCAGCATATGGAGAATTGTTTCACAGTTGCACTTTATTTAATTTTGTTTGAGTTCTTTTAAGTATACAGTATCAGATAAGCTTGAGTTTCCTGCTTTTATCGCCTACCATCTGGTGGAAAAAGCATGCAATAGCATAAAAAGGGACAGATGACTTAGACAACATTTTAGTGCCAGGGTCTGAAGTTACAGTAAGAGTTCATCAAGGATGTCAACTTCAGGAACAGAAAGCCATGCAAGAACTTATCTCTCTACCCTTACCCAAAGGTACTGATTAGACTTGAGACTTGTCACCTCACTCGTAGATATGACATGTAAACTTTCTTATATGTGAATATCTGTGATGTCTCTCCAGAGCAAGAGAAGCTTGAGAATAAGCTAAACTCACAAGTAGCAGTCCGCACCCTCCAGTATGAGCACCTAAAGGTAGATCATTATTTTCTTTTTGCCTGGGTTTCTTCAGTACTGAGCACACATCAGGATCACCTACAACACAAAACACAAAAAAACATTATAAAAATGACCAGAAATTTTGTATGTGTGAGAAAATACTTCTGTCCCAAGAATCTTTCTACTGGTGTCAATATATCCTTTTCATAATGCTTTGATTTTTGTCCTCTGTGATGCTCAGGTGTAAGAGCTTCAGCATTTGACTGTCAAATAACTGTCCCACTCCTTGTTCTGCTTTCTATTTATAATCAGGGCTAGGCATACTTATGAAAATACAGAAAGCTATAAGCACTTGTATGTAGCAGTGTGGAAGGGAACATGGAATACTTCTGTTTGGAATACAACACCTTCTCACATTATTACAAACAAACAAAACCAATTTAGCCCCTCAAAAATGCATAAGAAAAGCCATTTGCAGTAACATACCAAGATCAGTTAAGTAGCCTGAAAAAAGCTTGGGAATTTAATTTAGTCAAATTCCCTGTTAATACATTGTGCTTTACCCATTTCTAATTCTTACTTGAACCTGAGATCAATTCTTTTTGCTCTGGCTTGCCATCAGCATATCCAATCAATGTTGATAAAACAAAATTACAATGAAGCAAGCTTTGAAAGCCACTATGAAGAACTGTGGGAAAACAATACAAAACCAAACCAAACCAAACCAAACCAAACCAAACCAAATCAAACCAAACCAGACAGTATTCTTTTGTTATGACTATGGCCTGTTCCTCTGTGTGTTTGTTTATGATGGTTTACTTGCTGTGGAGATTAGATTTAAAGGGAGTTACACTTGAGAAGCTACATAATAATCTAGCTAAGAGACATCTCAACAAGTACTATATATAGTTCAGCAGCCTGGTAAATAGGCCTGTGGTTACTTTGCCAAGATTGAGATTTGGAAATGATAAAGCCCCCAGAACCTCTTTATCAGTTAAAAATATCTCCCTCATGATGTAGTTTCCAGGATGATGTACAAAAAATGTCAGAGCTTGAAAACTACAAATTGATTCCTAAGAAACCAAGGGGGTCTGAAGGGAATGTTGTCCAGAGCCCAGGGGAGAGGTCAAAGCACATAATTGATAGCTGCAGACATCCACTGATGTTTGCCTGGCTCTCAAGAATGTGGGCTGGAAAGCTGCAAGGAGAGGTGTCACCACAGGACTGGTTAGGAGTGGCAGTCACTGCAGTTGCTAAGCATGCACCAGGCTAAGATTCGTGCTAGCAGCCTGGGACAGTGTGAACCAAAAAGAAGCTATGTTCTAGATCACTGTCTTAGTGAGAGCTCCTTTTGTATCTGGTCTTAAATCAACATTAGCCATGTCCAAAAGGCATATAATTTAAGAACAGAATTTGTGAAGCCAATTTTGCAGATTTCATAAATATTTCAGAATGAGTGGGGAGACATTAGAAGAAAATAGATATTCTTTGGTCTCTGTACTGACTTTGCATGATTTGTTAATATAAAACATGGAAATGTGATCCAGAGAGCCAAAAATTGCTAGCTTTCCATTTCCACTGAGAAAAATAACTTGCATAACTCACATTGCTTGTGAATCCATAATAAATTTAAGATTAATTTTCCCCTCCACTCACAAGATGGACATTCATGTTGGATTTTGGGACTCAGAGTGACCCCTGCTCTGTCTCCTGACGTACACTTTAAAGTACATTTCCCTTACAGATCAAAATTGAATCCCGTGGAAAGTGAGAAGGAACAGTTCTTACTGGGAAGCCAAACTGGGCTGTGAGCACTATGAGAAAAAACTTCCAGATCGTGAGGTTTTCTTTGCCATGCCAAGGGTTTGCAGGAAGGAAAAAGTGGCGGGCCGTCACCTTGTCTCCTATAAAAAGTCTGCAGATGATATTCAGTACATTTTTCAGTCCTTTGTTCTCAACTTTCAAACTTTTTCACTGTTTAAGAGAAAGGCAAGATGTCCTTTACGGAGGAAAGAGACATGGATATCAGCTCAGATTATATGCTGTATCACAGCTGCTCTTTGGCAATGGGTTAATGGTCTTGTTTCATACCTCTGGATATTTCCCACACTGAAAGTTACTACACACACAGCTTCAGGCTGGGGAAAAAATTAAAACAAACAAAAAAAAGTGAATCTTTTGCCATTCAGAAATGCCATTTCATTGTAATCAATATGTACTGCAGACAAATACAGTACAGATGAAGGAAGCCACTATGGCAAGAGGGACCATGGCTTAGTAATTTGGGAATTCAGTAAGATGGGAGAGAGACCCAAGCACTAGTCCCTGAGCTTAAGAGAGGAATTTTAACTCCTGGCTGTTCAGGGAAGGAGGTGTGGGAAGAATAAGGGGCTGGACAGGAATGAAATAATTGTTTGCTTTCTGTCAAAGAATCCAGAAAATCTTATTATTCTTATCCCAGATGGGATGAAAGAAAAACAAACAATATATAAATTTTCAATGTAACTCACAAAGTTGTTTTTGTATCAGACAAATTTTTAGCTATGAGATGATTGACAGTATAGATGCTAAAAGCAAAACAAAGATCACTGTAATACAGCACACTTGGGTGGGTTATTAGATAAAAGGGATAGAGCCTGAAATCTCTTCAGCTCAAAAGCACAGGTCTGTACTGTCCAATCTAAAAAAATCCCTCCTCCGTCACAGTCGTCAGCTGCACTGAATGCCAGTAGGAATGAGTTTAAGTTACTCTTGAACACACATAAAACACATGTATGGTCTGCTCAAAAGTGTCAGTGCCTTAGATTTAATATGCTAATAATTTATGCATAAAACACAGGTTGCATTGCAGGAAAAATCCAATATTGTCAGTTTCCATGACAACCAGTGTGCTACCAGATTACATTGTCTCACATTAGATGGTTGCCACAGTTGTGACCTATTTCTTAGTTCTAATAATTTGATTTGAAGAATTTGGAAATGTTACCTGGAACATAAAAGATAAAATATTGCACATGGTTAGGATAGTCAAATATAAAAGAATCTTGCATGCTAAATTAAGGACTAGGCTTAGAAAGTGAAAAGGAAGTATAAAGTAATAATGCTAGGAGTAAGGAACACTTATGTGAACAGGCAGTGGGCTGGCCTATGACATTTCAGGATGAAGTCAGTGGTTAGGTACAGTCTACATCAGTAACAGGTACCTGAAGATTATTACCACTTGTTCGGTAGTTCATGTGAAATACACCTCATGCTTATGCCTTATGGTTGTTTTTAGCATAAAACCTACCAGTAATATTTCCATGAAGTTAAATTGGTAATATAATCAGCACTGATTGGTGCTCTTACTATCAGCAAAGAAATCAAAGAAAGAAAGGGGCCAAGCACTAATAATCCCCTCAAGCACTATGATAATCCTTCGCAGGCACACCAAGGAAGGCTGCGAGAGCTGGTGCCCATGTTGCTTCCTTGTGTGCAGATAGAGAGACACTGCTTGCCAAGTGCTATCACTCTGAGACTTTTTCCATGCCTCACATCAATTATTAAGAACTATCAAAAAATTTGATAGTTGGCATCAACCTTTTCCTGACTTCAACTGAGATATTCTCCGGACAGTAGAAGAAAATGATCAAAACTTCTGAAGATATTTTTTTAAAATGAGTGAGAAAGAGATCAAGTATTTTGTTGGTTGTGTGCCAGAGTACAAAATAAATCAGCTGCTGCTGCAGTTAAATGAAAAGGAGGACTCTCAAATGCAAATATATGCTAGTGTATACTAGATGATGTCACATTTTCTGGATTCTTTAGTGACCAAAGTTCACTACAATTTGAATAATATTCTAACTTACTTTAGTTAGTCACTTTTTTTTCCATGCTAAAGAAAGGTATCAGGTTGCCATTCTTAGATAAATATGTTGCATTAGTACCTGCAAGGACTTACTGTGGTTTCAGGTAGCAAACAAATGGTCCTCCACTACTTACTCATTTTACACTGTCTCATTGTAAAACAATCCAAGTAACTAACAGCTTTGTCACCAGGACTGTTAACTGACATTTTCTCATTGAGCAAAGAATTTGTCCTTTATTTTTCTCTCACATTCAGCTACCAGCTTGGAAAGCAATCACTGTCAATCATGATGTTGAGATCAATACCATAAGTCTCAGTCCATGCCACTGAATCCCTGCTTTCTGTGGTCCATAAGACAAATAGTCCCACTGTTTCTTTAATCAAGTTGATCTGGCCAGATCAGTTGCGGGAAAATGGAAAACAGCTCAAACTATTATTTTTTATTGTTTTTTAAGATTAGTGAAGTACAATCCAATGGCTATCAAGTGTTAGAGTTACAGTAACTGCAGCAGAGCTGTATCACCTCAATAATCCACTTGAATTTAACTTCAGTTATCACAACATGATTAGATGAATGAAAATAGTCATAACTTGAAAAAAATATCTCTTTTTACACTAGTATTTGTAGACTTGCTTTATTCTTTTTGTTCTTTTCCTCCACTCCTGTCTTAGAAGTTATCATGGTAAAAGATTATCTTTAAATTCTAGGCTTTACTTTTCAGGTTTGTTATAATAGATATTCTGTAAGAAATGCAAATAATATGCAAAATGAAACACTGTGAAATCTATTTCATGATGTTCTATTTTTCCTTCCAGTTGTTAGTCTTTAACCTATTTTGCTCATGACACACACATTTATTACTGGCCTTTATTGGGAGGTGAATTAACTAAAATGAATAAATACGATAACGGATGTTCCTGCTTCCTTCTGCCCGAGGCTGGTCAGCTAGTCCAAACAGAAAGATTTATACAGAACAACTGTATCTGAGTGATTTCCTAGCTGCCTGGTTTATACAGAAATTTATGTCATGTAAACACTTATTGTTCAACTTCCGAAAACTCTTACTCCTGTAGATCAATCTAGTTGATCCATAACACAACATTCCTGTTCTTAGGGGGTTTTTTGTAGAAACAAAATGAAGGGTTGTCTTGCTAAGAAATCGGGAAAAACTTTATCTGGCTTATAGCCCCCTTTTATCAATATTGTAACTTCCTTAACAGACTCATTGACCCACTTCAGAGAAGTTCAAGTATAGCATTAGTGGATGAGAAGAGTGTGTCTAGCAACATACAAGTAGCCCAGCTATTCTGTTTCTACTTACCACTTGCTATTTAGTACCATGCTGGAAAAAATAGAAGTGATCCTAGGGAGGCATAGCTGGTCCTAGAAACTAGTATCTAGGACTTTCTGTCACTCTGCAGAATCATTTCAGCTGCCCACCATGGCTCAGCATACACTAGAAAAAGGTGCTTTCAGCAGGAGAGACAAGACAGCAGACAAGCATAAAAAAGACAAATATAATACCTAGGTCTTTTAACAGCTGAACACTTGGAATAGTACTTGTGCTTCTTGTGGGTAAATGGGAGCTGAAGACAAGATACTGCTGCTTTCCCTCCTGCTGTTACAGGTAATGACATCTACTTGGGTTTGAAAGAGACCAACAAATTTAAGTGGCCTGGTCTCAAAAAGCAGTGTTTTGAAAATCCCTCCCCTGAGTGTCAGCCTGGTTATGGGATGCTAGGAGCCAGCTGGGGCTGGCAAGGTACCCTGGATGTAAAGTCTACACATTTATTTTTCTCCTTTGGTTAGAGTTTCCTGAATGCTGGCCAAGAAGCCCAAAACGAGCCCAGGCTTAGTGAACTCAGTAGCAGGGCTCCTATGTCTTTAAAACTGTGCTCTCCAACATACTTCAGTAGACCATTAGCACTTTTATGATACTTTATCCTATCCATGCATATTTGACATGGTGAACCCATCCTCAAAAATTTCTAGCAGCAAGCCTGTATGTTACTTCTTCTTATTGTCTAACACTAAAAAATAATAATAATCATGGTATCATCTTGAAATGTTACTTGTTTTACTTGTACCACCCATTCTTCTATTTCCTCTGTCCCTGATTTTCTAGTAGTAGCTGGGAGTAACAGTGATGTGCTAATTTAAACTACACGTGTTCGTTAATTTGTACTGAGGTGAAAAGCAAAGGCAGGCTGGTGAGAGAGAGGCATGTTGTGTGTGCATACTGCTTCTGCTCTACAGTGCTTTACCTGGACGGCTATGCCAGTGAAGAGTGTGAAAAATCACATATTCATTGACGAAATAACTACTCCAGCCAAAAAACCCATGTGGACACAGCTATGCTTGCAAAAGAGAGCTTTATAGGCTGACCTCTGGGTGCCTGGGGAAGTTATACAACTTCGCAAGCAGAAAAACTCCTTCTGTCAACATACTCTGCCTCTATAGAAAAGGATCCTGCTGCCACAGCTAAATCAGCATGGGTATATTAGTATATTTATATCTGCATTGCAAGTTCTGCATTTTATGCAGTGATTGAGGGAATTTAATCACGATAGAAACAGTCATGGATCTATAAAGGCACTGTGAATACTTGTTTAGCACTAGTCAACATTTGCCTATTGTGACCACAACATCCTATTTCTAGTATGTAAATTAAATTCTTGTTTATGGTGTTGTTTCGTTGGGGTTTTTTTTCCCTACTCCCTCTCTGGAGAATCTGTACTATTCCAATATCTATCATTAGGAGATGGTTTTCTAGGTCAGTGGTATAATTTCTTGATTGTCATTTAGAATATGTCACATTTGCTGATTAGATGCTAAAGTTTTAGATTTTCCTCACAGTTTATTTTATTTATGAAATATTTAGAAATATTTTCTGTCACATCATTCTAGCATCAAGTTATGTTATGAAAATACATTTATAGATGCATTTTAAAAATAGGTTTTAAAATACCAGCAGATGGAAGGGAAGTATTAGGGAAACCGTCTTTGTACGGAACAAAAGTAATTTAGAGAGTATTAACAAAGGACTGTATGAATACTCTTCTGTTGCTGTAAAGACAGAGCTAAGTGAAAACCTGGCAATCAGTAGAGTTTTGGAAAGAATAAACAAATTACTCTTTCCTCGTAATTGTATACAAGTCACTTCAACGTACTCAGCCTTTTCCATGTTTGTTTTGTTATGGGGTTGTTTGGGGGTTTTTTTTGTCATTATTCAAAAACATTTGCTAAATAATCCCACAGAAACTTAGTGAATATAGGGCTTTTTTGCTAGCCAGGAAAATATTCCCAACACTTCTATCTTCATTGTCTTTCTTAACAGGGTAGTAACAGAAATGTTTACTGCACTTTAAACCCTCATAGCAAGCCTGTTATCCCTTCTAGCGATGGTAACATAGTAGAAAATAAATGTGCAATTCCCTTTCGCTCTCTTATATTTGTACACAAATCAATATATAAAAATGTGGAAGAGGGTCAGCACCTCTCCTGGTAGCACTCAGCCTAAGACTGTGATTAGGACAAAGTTTTTTCTCTTTCAAGATAGTAGCTGTTTTGTCTTCTTCTTCAGATTTTACGTAATTTATCTACTTGACCGTTGCCAAATGATCAGAGATCAAAAGGTTATATACACAAATGCATACATATACACATGTGTATATGCATGCCGTATTACAGTTGAATTTAATAAGAAAGAATCAGGCATTTGCCTCCAAGATAGTGTCAAGGTCCAGTATAAAGAATAATTTTCTAGTCAGAGCACATCAGAAAAATAGGAGTGCTTCAATCTAGGACAGACCCATCCCAAGAAGGACAGAACTGAGGAATAAGAATGTCTGAGCCCATGGAAGAACTAAAGGACAACTTATTTTTAAGCAGTAAGGAGTAGGAAAGAGACCTGACCTTGTGAAGGTACTAGGTCAACTCCCATGGAGGGAGTTACTGAGCATGTTATACCTATGTTCAGCTTCTCTGCAGAGATATGTGCACTGTGTTTTGTCTTTGAGGGGAGAATGACATCAGTGCAATACCTCACGTTTTTTGTGTCAGTTGTCATGTATCTATGAAAAGTACAACAACAATGTAGTTGAAGCTTTGGGGAAAGGGATATGAGCAACTGAAGGTCAGCTGAAAACATGAAATCAAAATAATATTTGAAAACTATGTCAAATGCTTATGCCATGAAGAGACTCTTTCTGACACTTGGACAGTGGAGAGCTTAGACATGGAGGTGTGGTGAGCTCAGGGATGCATCTTATTGTGATATACATTCGTACTGGATTAGCAACATTGATGAGAATAAGAAATAAGATACAATAATTTCAGTTTGTTAACACAATATGTGCAATAATTTATCAATTAGTAGAACAGAAAAGAAACCCTAATGGAAGCCATTGGTTTATCCAAAATATCTATTACATTTTGAGCAGCTGCAAGGTAGAACAGTATGTAGTTATCACAGATGTTATAGAATAAAATCTTATTTATTACTTGGAAGCAGATATGTAATCTCCTGATAATAAAATCTCTTATTTTCCTTTCTGAATTTTTAGACTTGACTGCAGGATTCTTCTTCTGTAGATCAGTGTAAGCTAGATATCAAATTGAAAAACTCACTAGACAAGTGTTGAGTAATTGATGCTGTATTATGTCTGGAACAAAGCTGATCACTAGATTGAGTTAAAAGGTGCTTTTTAAGAATCAAACTTAAGCATTTGAACAAGCCATGAATATTAGACATACTGTTATGAAGGAAAGGAGTTAGGAAGAGCAGACTATATGGTTTGCCAGGTTGCGAACCAGGAGAACTGAACCATGCAAGAATGACAGACAAAGAGAAGAGGTTGTAAAGGGATGGAGAGAAACAATTCACAGTGCTAATTTTGAGGTAATCCTAATTTTTAAATTTTCATAATAGAAGTCCCATGGACAGTTAACATTAGGAATAAGTAAATAATGTAAAAGGTTAGGAGAAAAATGTATTTGTCTTTTGCAGTGGGAGAGCATTCAGCAAGAAACAAAAGCAGATTGTGACAGATAGCTGCTATGGAGGTGCATATTGTCATCAACATGTTCACTCTTGTACTTTTATTTTTATAATTATTTGTCTACACTTATATTTGCATAGAGCTTTAAACGGCACATTTATTGATAGACAAAAGATTTAGACAGTCCTACTCAGGAGGTCATGCCTCTTTCAGTAACCCACAGCTGATTACCTTAAGTGTGATATGCAGACACTTACTTTCCACCCCTAATTCTTCTACAAATGGTCACTTTGAAACCACTCGAGATAACTACGAGGTTATCTTGAAAAGGGGATTGGGATGGCAAAATGAGGAAAATTCTAAGGGTTACTCTTTATTACACCAGGTATTCTGAAGGTGTAATTCTGATTCAGATTACAAAGGAGAAAGAGTCACTGTCCTTTATATATTCTATTTTATTCTTAGTGTTTAAAGAATAAGCCAGGTTTACTGAATAATCCACCCAATCTTCTACCAAGTATGACCTGAGCTTAGCAGTGGTAGGTACAAGTTCAGTGGCCCTGGCAATTGCTCTCATGGGATGTCCCTATAATGGCTGGACTCAAACCAGGAGAAGCAGATAGTCTTGATTTCTTGTGGAGTCAGACACACGGTGAGTCAAAAAAACTTGACTTAGTTGTCTACCTTATACAGGCTTCTTGTGTGACATGAACAAACAATCTAGGTCTAGGGTTTTTTTTAAGTATCTAACCTGTGTACAATTTTCAGCAAGACATGCACTTACACAGGAGATCACTGGCATTATGGGCCTCATTTTGGCTGTGTGTAAGATTCTTATAAGAGAAGGGAGGTAGCAGTGCCTAGCTGAAAATGTTCATTGAAGATTGCAAAGCACTACTGTCACAAGGGCTGGATAGGCTTGGAAGACAGATGAAAGGACAACAATGGCTTTCTTTTCCTAATATTGGTCAAAGGAAAGACAAAGGTCAAAGAAGCAGGTAAAGGTTTTTCCAAGTATTCCCACATATCCATTTTATTTCTTAAATCTGGCTTCACTCTTAATTTATGAGATTTGAGAAAATCCTATTCTCTTGCCTGTGCACTGGGGAATGTGCAAGTCAATCTGGCTATGAGAAGATTCTTGTACTTAGAGGTGTAATGCCCTTTCCCTTAGTAATAGGAGTGACAAAAATAGGTATAACAGGAGACTTTGTACTATTGGAACAAATTAACCCACTTCTATTAAAACAAATGAGGCGGCTGAGATCTTTTGATATATCCATAGTGCCTACATCCCGCAGATGTCTCACTTCAGTCAATTAATCAGTCATTTCCCAGAGCATGGTAATTGTTTATGCAATCCACTTTGATATGTTTTACAACACTTTGTTTAATCCTTCACAACTTTTCATCCCTGGCAAGAGCTTTATGGTAACATAAACCATAATTGTGCAGTAAAGAATATCACCTTATGTTACAGTCTACAACTGCTTTATCACCCTCATCCTAACATACATAACCTACGCTTAAACAGCTAAATATGGTGAGCGAGGCTGGGCAGCATGCTGCTTTAATAGCACGTAAACTCAATGACTTCTTGACAAAGAACTTAACCTCTATCAGAAGACAAAGTCAGAACTGTCTAGGGGATTTTTATATTTCTCAGTCAATGACAGAAAAGGGAATACATTGCCATTGTAGCTGGCAGACATTTTTCTGCATAAGAAAATGTTTCTTAAAGAGAAAAAAGAAGATAAAAGCTTTCTCCTATCCCCTTTCTCCTCCCTGAGGAGACTTTTTTGGAAAATTTTCAGCATTCTAAAAAAAAAATCTGATTTTTAAATTAGAAATAATTTGTTCATTATATTCTTATATTTTTATTTAATGTAAAACAGAAATTAAATAGATCACAAATGAAAACTTGTAAAACTATAAACAGAGTAAAATACATTAAAATCTCTTGCTAACCTATTCTATTGGAAAAGTGAAATCAAAAAAGTTAATCAGCAACTGAAACAACTTTCAGTTCTTCTTTAGATATGTATCAGAATCAACCAGATCCTCTGATCCTCTGTCTTATTCTCAGTCTTATTTTCAGAAAAAAATAACAAAATCTCTAACTAAAAACTTCCAGTTAACTCAGCTGCAACACATCTTTGTATGTCCTTAACAGCTGCCAGCCACTAGTGAGGTGGAGAATCCCTGCCATTTATGATATCCTCCATCCGGAAGGAGACTTACAGCATTTCCAGATTTCCATCTGCCTATCTGAAGCCTGCAGACAGTAGTTATATGCCTCTACATAACTGGTACGGCTTCAGGACATAGGTTGCAGAACTCTCTCTTTTACTTCCTTTATTTTTGTCACCTCACTGACAGTTTGTCTCTGTGCTCATCGATGTGAATTTTGGACAAATCTTGGCTTTTTCTCTCCAACTTTGCTTCTTTATGTGTCAGTAGGAAGGGAGAATGGCTGACCTTGTGCTGGTTACAGACTTTTTTTATTCTCCAAAGAATATTGAGAAGGAGAATGACAGTCATTCTCTGACAAAGCAGGAAGAGTCTTTATAGAAAGAAGGAGTGATAAGACACACTTTGGCACTACTACTACTCACTGATTGCAACACATTGAGCACACTCATCCTCCATCCTTTACAAGGGAGAGCATTAGGGGAAGCAGTTTGTTGTCTGCCACAGCCCGAGTGCCTGCAGACAGTGCCTTCAACCATTGCAGACAGCATATGGGTAAATGCACCTCAGACTTTGAGATTAAGGAAGCAACTGCAGTAACAAATCAACTTCTGTTTCTTCAGTGAGTGGAGGCGGAAACAAACCACAGTCATGAACCTGGGAAAATAAAATGTCAAGATTAAGATATAAATACAGGGCACAAAACAATTACCCTATCCAATTCCACTCCTGGATGAGGTCAGTGTCTTGCAAGTTCATTTGTCTCTCAAAATCTCTTATGTTACCACAACTATGTTCTGATCTGAGATGCTGCCACTAATCCCCCTTCCACCTCACACTGACTCTGGTAAATAAGGTATTGAGCATATGTGGGGTGTTTGTAGTCATCCAGGCATCTTCTCTAGTGTCTCAACACATTGCATCTTATAGCATAAGTGTCCATCATTTTTTTATGTCAGAGCAAACACACCCTCCTCCAAGTCATGTGTTGAAAACCGTTGCAGTGACCCCTTTACTGTCAAGAATAAAACTTTCATCATAATACTCAATTTCTTTCCTTACTTCCCTTCCTCCTCTAACACTTGCTGGTTACCACTCACAGAATCTGAGCCCATGGAGAGATTCTTTAGGATTTATGAATAGAATTTTCATGCAAATTAATCTATGTCAGCAGGTTTGGTTTTGTTTAGACTTCACCTCCTGAAGAACAGATGAGCTATTTCCTCCTCAGCACTTGGCTGCAGAGCTTGATGATATATAGCATCAGTAATTACATTCTTTACCTTAATGCTGCATATTTTTTTGCTATAGTTTTTGCTTGTTTTTTTTTTCTTCTTCTTCTTTCTTTCTCTTTAGGTTAGAGAAGTGTTATGTATTACATTTGGATCATTTCCAGTCTTACTGTTGTTTGCCATACTAAGTACCACAATGATCCTTAATTGGCAGTAAATAGAGAAAAAGCAGTCAGCCTTGGAAAGCAGCTGTTCTATGAATATATGGAACAACAGTAGTGTGGAGGTTGTGGTAGGAAGGCTTCAGGTCATAGCTAGCTTAAATGGAGGACTTTGGCACACCGCGCTGATAATAACTCCGTTCTACACTTGAGGGAATAGACTAGGCAGAGGCATCAGAGAGACAGTCTCATCCTTGGACAGAAGTGAGACCTCTCTCTTCTATGAACTGGATTTTGTTTCCTTTTGTCTTCACTGTGTTAATTAGATAAACTTTGATGATGTGAGTGTGGAACATTATGCTGATTTTGTAGCATTTCACACTGGATACTTTTGGTATTTTTTTAGACACCATCAAGAAGAATGGAACAATTGGACGTGGTTGTTAAATGTATTTTGTAGGGTTGTGTACAGGAAGAGTTTGGCCTATTTTTCCATAGGGGATGCTCTCACCTCATTGTTAATGTGATATGAAAGTGTTACTATTTTTCAAAGACAGGAAATAAGTGTAATTTACTTGGTAATTTTTTTTTATCACTGGACAGAACACAAGTTATTTCCAAATTCAATTTGTTTGAATAATACTGTAAAAAGAGACATGGAGAAAGGTATTCACCTTTTGTATACGGTGGGGGCTGTACGTGTCTTTAATTTGCAAATATAGCAAACCTGGAGAGCTTTTTTGAGTGAGCAATTGCAACCAGGTGGATGCAAATTCATTGCCCAACAACAAATGAATTTACTTAGGTATGATACATCTTCTTCCTCGTCCCATTATGGTAATTGAATATTCATCACATAACAAGTGGAGTTAATTAGCAGATTACTCATTTACTGGACAAATAATGAACATCTTATTCTGAACAAAGAAGGGGAATAGGAAAGCCAGAGGGAAATAAAAGAAAACATACATTTTTATAATGCTATTATTTAAATTGGTCTTCTTTTAAATGCAAAGAGAAAAAAGAATCACCAAAAATATGCAATTAACTTAAAAAAAATATTATTATTTAATGATAGCTATGCTGTATCCAGAGACAGTGTAGCTCAGGCTTCATATAGATTAGGTAGGTTGCTTGCCACCATGTTCCCACAGAAATCAATGGTAAGCCTTCCACATATCAGTGGGGCTGGACTTCACTCCTGATATTTCAAAAAGAACTGAATATTGCCACCAGTTTAAAACAAACAGTAAACCTTTGTGTCATGTCAAAATGGATAGATTCACCTTTAATTTATTACGCTGTTTTTTCTTGAAGCTTTTTCCCTGCTAGCCTGTCAGCATAATTCTTTTGTCTAATGTTTAGACTGTAAATATCTTTTAAAAAGACCATTTTCTTCTTCAGCTGTGCACAGTGCAGTCCTTGCCCATAATTCAGGCTCTTGCACAGTACACTTTTGCTATCACCAGCCAGAAAGAAATGTTTTATTGGTATAAATTGGCATGGCTCCATTAAGGGGAATGAAGCCAACCAAATTACCTTGATGTAGAATGATCCTTAATATTGAAGCTTGTTTACTTAGACCGGGGCTTTTTTTTTTTTTTTTTAAATAGATACTGTAAAATAACTGCAGCTTCTTGCTGGGGTACCTATCCATTATCCAGGAATTTACCTGATTCTCAAATGCAGAAGAGGCAAAATGAATTTCTGATATAATTCTGTTAACGTCAGTGGTCTTGTGCCAGATTTAACTGCATCTAGCATCTTTCAGCTGTGCCAAGTATAAATTCACATTGAAAACTCAGTGGTGAGAGGAAATAATTTGGTTCTTCTAGATGGAGCTAGAGCTGTATTGTGTGCAGCTACATGGCTCACACCATTTGTGGGAGGTTTTCTTACATTGTGATAGTTCAGCATTAAACTACAACCTCTTAGCACCTGTCAGAATGGTTCTGATATAGACTAAATTTCACATGCTCATGACTGTGATAAAACAAAGATACCGGACAAAAAAATCAAGGAAATTTTGACAAATTAAGGGATTGAAGAAGAAAGCAAGGAAGGAGGAGGGAGCATAGAGGGACAGGGGACAGAAGAGAAAGGAAAAAATAAAGCTTTCAGCTGGGTGGATCCAGAAGCCCAGGGCAGGGGAAGGAGATAGGAGGTGTCAACTGCTTTATCTTAACAAATGCCCATTCCCATTTACACTGGCCCAAGAAGTTTCTGTTGTCCAACAAATGTGGGTGAATTTTATTGAGTGACTGAAAGTAGTTACATCAGCCCCTAAATTTATATGTAGCATCTTTGACTGATCGTATATTAGTACCTCATAATTTACTCAGTGAAAATTGTTACAGGTTTAGAGCTCTACTAAGCTTTGTACTAAATTTGTGAAACAGAACTGAGAGACATGACATCTATAAAAGTTTGTGGGCTTTTAGTGGCAGTGCAAGAGGATTCTAACAACTCGTCTGATATCACTGCTGCAGTTGAATACAATAATTTCTAGATTAAGTTATGGCATATATCAGTTGCTGTGTCTTTTAGTGATTATTTCCACTTGTAACTTCTCTTGCTGTAGGTTGGGCAAGATCAGCCCACTGTTCAGCTTTCTTTCTGTCCTTCACATGAATTTGTTAAGCTTCTTGTTCTGGGCAATGTGCAGAGCTGGAGTGGCAGCTGAGAAATGGAACATGTCAGATCAAAATACCAAACAATCCACAGCTCAGTCCCATGCTAAACTCCTGGGTTTTAGGATTATTTTCTTTTCCCTTCTGCTTCCGTCCCCACTCCACCACCCCATGTTAACTGTAGTATCAACAGTAGAAAGTGAAATTGCCTTCAACTGTTTTTAAATATGAAGCAATGTAAAAAAAGTGAGAGATTGTGTCTATTTCTAAGGAAAGGAGGAAAAGCCCAAACAAACCATTAATTCAATACAAGAAGTGAGATTATTTTCTACACGTAATCTTCCACCATGTCTCTAATTATTGAGCTTCTCTTTACCAGTTGCAGAAGGAGCTCAGATTTACTAGGTCAGATGCTGCAGCCTTCTACATATGGGTGGATAAGTACCGTTCCTTAAGGGAAGTCTTAGTCTCAGTTCAGGTGAGAATTTATCCTTGGATTTATCATGGACAGTATGTATTCCAAGGTAAATGTAACTATTTTTTCCCCATTGAAATCCTAATACAGAAATAATTTTGCAATTATGAAGTTTCACAATTAATCTGAAACAAAATCAGATGAAAGCCATAACCAAAAATGGTTTGATATTTTACAATGAAACTATAACTCAATGAGATAATAACTTCTCTTAAAATTAATGTTTTTCAAAAATAAATATCAGTTTTGCTAGATAATGCCAAAATCCCATCAAGAAGTCAGCCTGTATGGCACTGCTCGCTGGCTTATCAGCCACAGAAACTTATAAACTCTTGGTACAAAGTTCTGATTTTAAAAAGATTTATTAAGAAAAAATTTAAAAAATAAGCAAATAAAACCAGTGCTCTTTATCTGACCTCCTTCTGCTTCTGTTTTTTAAAAACACTTAATGAGATATTGGACAATTTTACTGAATGGGAGATTATTGTTTGTGTGCTAGTAATATGTAAAAGAATTGTTTTATTTCTCAACTGACTTGAATATTTTCATCCATTAAAAAATAATTAATTCATATATAGAAAATGTTCAGTTATTTACCTGTTGCATATTTAGCTCAACTGGTAGGAATGGAAATTTATCCTGGTAAGTCTCAGAGCACAGGAGGGAAAACATGCTTTGGGAAGAAATTATATTGCCAGACTTCTGAGCTATGCAAGAAGAGGTCTAGATTACAATTTTATTTAAAACACTATTTTAACTCCAAGTATAGATGATGAATATAACATGTCAGAATATGCTTAACCTATGGGTGATACATGGAAGAATAGATTGAAAACTCTCCTTAGGACATTCCTTTTTGAGATAAGAGTGGTGAGCTTCATCAAGCTGGATTTGCACTCTTCATCTCTAGCAGTGCTTTTGGCTAGATCAGGACATTGCCAGTTATGTCCTGGCATGCCACTTGCTGGAGTTGTAATAAGCAAATAACAAATGGTTTATAAAGGGAAACAGACAGTCATAGTGAATGGGTTCATTAGCAATATAAACACGGTGCGTATAGCTGACCTTCAGTGAAGAAGTCTCCAAACTGATGAATGTTGATAGCTGGCACTGTGCATCAGGGAATGAACCATTCTGCATTGGCATTGTTTCCAAAAGCAGCTGCTCTGAGCCCCAGCCAGAGACAAGCTAGACAGGGAGGTGCTAGTTCCTGCCTAGAACAGCAGGGATTTGCCACAGATACTGTATTATAATATTGAGTAAATCACTCAATAGGAACTGTTAGTGACTTCAAATATTCATGGGTATCCACAAGCCCAAGCCTTCACTTGGCATGCTGTTTCACCCTGACAAAATGGTCTCCACTCATAGCAAAGAAAGACTGTAGAGAGTAAAAAAAAAGAAGCTTTTTGAGAAACATAAGGAGGACCCATGTTACAACCAGAAAATAAATGCCACAGAAATAGAAGACAGAAATATTTCTTGAACAAATACTTCACTGTCAGTTGTAATCTAACCTTCAGCCTGGCAAGCTCCATGGGTGTCAAGGTGTAGTTAATATCCTACATCTATCTGCATCCAGAAGATGTAGAAGACTGTCCTAACAGGATGCAAGTAACAAAACTTCCTGGATTTTTTGGAAATAAAAGAACAAAGCAAATCAGGTCAGTGGTCATGTTACTGCAACTACCATCCTAACAGTTGTCTATTCAGCAGTCTTGGGAAAATGGGAGCTATCCAAAACATAAAATACACAGGTCTGAGTCCCAGCTGCAGTACAGGAACTTGAGCCCAGCTCACATGGATGAGCACTGGTTTCCTCTCCATGAAGTTGTGAGTCTTCCTCACGATCAGTCCAGACATGCCACTCCATAGCTAAGAAACATTTCCAACAGAAAGTACAGTTTTGATCAGCAAATATTTTCAGGAAGTTGTATATGAAATTAAAAAATACCTGATTGCTCCTTTTATTAATACCCAGACTTTCACTAGGTGAAATCACTGACTGTGATTTGATAGCTCCTTCTTCTTCTCTTTTACTTGCAACAGGAAAGTAGGGACTCAAGGCACTCAAGGCACTTGCAGAAGGGAAAAGTAGTCAGTTCAGAGATAGAAGGGTTAAAAGTGTAGTGTTATAGTTTTCCCACAGTAGTAAAAGCTGGTGAATGGAATTAGTGATCTTGCCAGGTGCCTGTCTGAGGGGGAAAAAAAACACTAGAGGTGGAGCCTGAGGGGGAGATTTAATGATAATGGCTTACCATGAAAATACTTGATTCATATCTCATCTGCTAAAACTCATACACATGTTGGTTAAAGTTTACATGAAATCCTGCAATTTTCTCAAAGCCCAAATTATTGCAGAGTCATTTCAGAGGCTGCTACACTGGTTAATTGCTATCAGATGTGTTATGTGAAACTCTTGCCAGTTCAGCTAGGTGAAAATTTGGGAATATAGCACATCTATTAGATGAAAAGAAAATCCTGGCACACAGGATGTATGTGAGTGATGCACCAGCTCGAGTATTTAAAGCAGAGTACAAATGAGAAATTCAAAGTAAGACATTCAGTACATCAGGATCTAGTATATGGACTGTGTGAACAGCATGAAAATCAAAGCTTCTGCTCAGCAACATTATTCACATGTGTCCAGGGAAACTACACTCTTAGACTGGGGACTTTGACCTGGAAGAGAGGCAGCAGAAATAAATAAAGAGGGAACAGCAGCAGATATCCTAAGAAAGACAAAAAGTAAAGGAGCCTGGGTTTAGAGACAGCATCATTTTCACCACCCAGGAAGAAAAAAATCCAAAGAAAGAACTCCTTCCTGCCTAATATTTCAGTTATTTTACTCATGCATGTTACTATCTGAAGTATTATTAGCAGAATGTGAAAAGTTCAAGGACATTTCCTATGCTAGGAATTGTATTTCTTTTCTAAACAATAAACTAAGTTAATAAACAGAGATGACTTGCACAGAAGAGTTTGTTTCAAAATGCAAGCCACGTATCACAGATGATCAGCCTGTCCTCTATTAATCTTGCTATACTTCGTATATCTGGATCTATTATTTGTATAGTGTTTATTCTCTAATAAGATAAAATCAAAACCTGTATCCCCAAGAGCTCAGGGAGGTCACAAGTGTGAATTAATCACTAACCAAGTAAAAGAGCTGTACTCGAAGGAAATTGTGATCAATTCTGATCTGCATATTAATTGATGGCTCATTCAGTAAAGTGTTATAAAGCAATTTTCAGTCAGACAAAATGAATTAATTCAGTGGAAGTGTTCCTGTGATAGATACATAGCTGTCCAGGTTGAAAAGGAAAAAAATTAAAAGTCAAATCTACAAATACACTGCCACAGAAGAAAAAAGGAAACCCCTTGCATGCTCTGCAAAGGGAGACTAGTCTGAACAAATGCATGTGAACTTCCATCATTATCTCAAAGAAGGTTGCTCCAAAGAAGAGAGGACTTGGAATAAGGGTAGATGAGCCCTGCAGGATACTACATTAAAGGAATTAAAAAACAGCAGAAAATTCACACAATTAAAATCTGCAGGGTAACAGGTGTTGCACTTTAACCAAGCAAGCTGTTATGTTCTTATTTGCACAAAAGGACTGCATTTGGAGTTGGACAGTTTAATTCTTTAGAGTAATGCTATTTTCCATCAAGTAAGCAGACCCACAAAACCCCAGCAGTAATCTGTCCTGGACTGTATTAAACATAATGAAATTCAGGATTAAATCACCAGTACTTTTCAGTCTACTACAGGTTCCAGGTCAGTGACTTGACTGCTCCATCAGCCTTCTATCTTGAAAGCCTAGGGCTTGCAGCATGCCCAGGAACTGTCAGAATCAGGTGGTTTCAGATCAAGAAAGTTTTATGTGTTTTTGTGTCTGTGTGTGTGTGTGTGTGAGAACGTGTGTGTGCTTAGTAAAACAGAAAGAACCCCTTGCTAATGCACACCCTGGAGAGCTCTGTGCTTGCTCTCTACTTCACACTGAGTGAGTTTCAGCTGAAGACATCTCCTAACAGCAACTGCAGAGCATAAAGGAATTCTTAACATCTTCAGGGATATTTGCATCCACTTACACACCAGAAGGCAGAAAGTTAGTGTGCACTTCACAGTACCAAGTGCTTCCTTCACAAATGTCTGTTTGGAGGCTGGGATGCTGGATGCTGCACCAGCATGTCTTTTGTGGATCAGTTTGAGGGATAGCTCCAGGGTGTATCTAAGGCCCTATAAAAAATTAGAATAAAAATGGCCACTCAGGGCCGTATGCTTAACATCTCTGTCAGTAGTCAGTATCAAATTCTAGGTAGAAGATGTAAGGAATATGCATAGTCTTTTTGCTTCCAGACATTCATTGTGTTTGATAGACGTTGATCAGTCTACTAACCATACTCCATAAAATTGTCCAGTAACTTTCTGAATCAATTTACAGTTTTGGCCTCTACAGTATTGTCTACCATCAAGCCATGCTTTCAATGAAAAAAAAAAAAAAGTTTTAAAACTTCTGCTGGATAATTTCAGTGGGTGACTGTTATTTTCTCAGTACTATTTTGCATTGAACTTTGGGTCAGTTCTTGTTCATTCCTAATATTTTATTTGTTTTTCTAATTACTTCTGACACTGAAGTTGTTGAACACAGAAGAATACCCATGGTGACTTCTCATATTCTTCCTTAGGTGGCTACAGCTTCTAGAGACCACCACAGTGGACAATATAAAGGATTTTTTTAAGCCGCAAATCTCATGTCATTTTATTACTCAGTCATTACTAAGATCTGTCTGAACTTTTCACAGTCAGCTTTAACTTGAGTAATTGCAAATATATATTTGCTTCAAAAATTGTCTCTTTCCTTGTTCATGTTTTCTTGCAAGCTTGATTATGGTAAGGTGAGATAGCTCAGGTCCTCACATAGATACTTTAAAGACCTCCTATAATTGTGAAATTGGCTGTGATTTCTGAATTTCTATAGCCTGCACTTCTTTATTCCTTGTAAATTTTTGGAGGGATGACTTCCATTTACAGAATGCATTTTGACCCTTCCCTGCTATATTATGCTTAACTGTGAACGGTTTACCACTCTTAACAAAATGAAATAATAGCTCACATTTTGCAGTGTAAACACCAACATCACATTTTCCCTTTTTCTCCTTTTTCCTGCTCTGATCTTGAAGTCATATTGCAACATATATTGTGCTGAAAAGGTCATTATCTATTAGATATTCAACAGATCAATCATGTGACCCACAATTGAGATCCATGGGAACAAAGCAGGCTTTGAGACAATAAAGTGATAAGAATGTCTGTAAGAAGCAGGGCAGAAATAAGTATATGCAGATGGTTGCAGCAAGAACCTGAGCAAGATGGCAAGATGTGAGAGAGACACCGATAGGTGATGCAGAGGTCAAGATGTAGGACTTGGTGTTACTATTGTAGCTATGTCAGAAAGTTCAAATGCTTACTGATTCCCAAATAAAAGATTATAGCCACTTAAACAGCAATATCAGAGAGTTTTCTTTAAAGAATACTAACAATACTGCCAAAATATGCCTGTAGGATAAGCATCCTTCTGTCTCCATAAAATATTTATTATATATTTTAAACAGCTAGCTCACAGTCATTACTGTTCTATCCAAACATTACCAAATGACCAGATATTTAATGGCTAAGAAGGAAGAAATGGGTGTGGGGTAAGGAAGAATAAAGTTAGCCTACCAAAAGCAGGAGTAATCTTAGGGCTTTGAACAGAGGGCGAGAACCATTGGAGGCACAAGGGACTCCATAGGCAGCTAATTGAAGGATGCCAAGCAATGACCTAACATCAGTACTTTGAATGCTCAGCTTGGATGGAAAAGAGACATTCAAACTACTACCTTCAAACCCTCCTGGGTCCATAGGATTAGAAATATTTATTCTTATTCCTTGGAAGAGAAAATGTAGTATTTCAGATATTGAAATGAATGAGGCTAAGTACATTTTTTTGAGCAGCCTGCTTTCCAGCTGAAACTTTGTTTTAGGTTATGCCCTGATTTTTTAATTTTAATTTGTAAAGTAAACAACATTGTAGGGAATCATTAAAATTAATATAGGACTAACGTGTTTAGTGCCACAAGGAGTTTATTTGTGAGCGCTGTGAAAGTGTTTATTGCATTGAAACTCTATCCCACACCAACAAAAGCACAGTTCAGATCAACTCACTTTCATTTGCAAAGAAATCAGAACCATCTTCAGAATAAAAGGGACTGCTCAAACACTGAGATATAACTATATAAGCTGTTTACCTCTTGAAAGCAAGTCACTGAACAAAACTTTGTAGATTCTTCAGAGATAAAGAACCTGCTGCCAGCTTTCATTTTTGATATTTGTTAGTTCAGCTTATGCAGCTATAGTACAAAACAATGTCTTATCATTAAGACTGTATTGATTCATTCAAAAGAATGATACAGTACTAAGGGCGAGTAACTTTCTTCAAGTACACCTGCTCAAACAGCCCTAATTAGAAAGCAACAGATGATAAATCTTTCTTTAGGCTTGGGGAGTCTTGTGGGCACAAAGCAATAAAGAAGGAGCACTAGGTTAAAAATGCTTAGTAGGGCTAGGGATGTGGTAATTGTGTGTCAGTTTTGTCAACACCAGATTTTGTAAATCTGGTCTGGAAATGAGAAGACGTTTCAAATGCCTGCCTGTCCCACAAGACAGCCCTTTACACAGGCCTTTGATTCTCTTTGGCTGTATTCCTTCCCTTCTCTTCTCCTGCAGTTTTCCTCTCACCATTCTGCAGAAGGGTGTTGCATGCACAACTTGTCAACTTAAGATGGAGGATGCTCAGCAATTCATCTGCGATGGCTGGGGGATATCAGTTACTGCTGTTTGATACTCAACAAATAGAATATTAATCTTTATGCAGCATAGCTCTAGGATCAATCAAGTAGGCTGCTGGGAATTAGAGGAGAGAAATTGCAGTCTCGGATCAGAGTTGTTATCCATCTAGTCTGGTAACCTGTCACTGACCAGATGTTTCAGAGGAATGAAGAAAAGAGAGATGCTTTGGTACATCTGCACTCTAAGTTAGTCAATATCAGACCAGGAGAATTTCTTTTTGTAAAGCTATTAGACAAGACCTGTAGCCCTCTCTTAAAATAGTACCAAAATTCAGGATTTCTTTTCCCTCTCATTGCACAAAAAGGAGAAAGGGAAGATTTAGCTGCTTTAAATTAACTCATTTTCCAATTTTCATCAGTTTCTAACAAATAAGAGTCATTATTTAAAACTGCTTATTTCAAATTATGTTTTAAAGTGTTCTGTCTCCCTTCAGCAATTATAGATACTTGAAAAATATTGAAGCTCATTGTAACAGTTTAAATCAAATCAGAAAATTACATTGATAACACCATATGATTTATAGATAGAAAGTTCAAATTCAGTGGGAGGTGTCTTTCAGTTCAAAATG
>NW_010179258.1:35433-35733 GCF_000695765.1 Mesitornis unicolor
CTTTCCCTTGTTAGTAAAAGAATGATTAAATATTCAATAGATAATTATATTTAGCACCCTAAAAACACTGAAATATTGTTTTGTTCAAGAACTAAAATAGAATATGTAGAATTGCACCAAATTTGCATGAAACTTCCTGTGCTGTAGGTCTTACGAGCTGATAGAGAAGTATTTTGTTTCCATTTCCTTATGCTCATGTTCAAGATTATTATTGTCTTGAGATTTATTAAATATCTCACAAATAAAAATATAATTATTAAATTTAATATATAGATATACTATAAATCTTAATTGTATTTT
>NW_010179259.1:0-33805 GCF_000695765.1 Mesitornis unicolor
TTCTGTGATTCTGTGATTCTGTGATTCTTACCCTGTAGAATGTACCCTGTGAAAGCAGAAAACAATGTGAAGGGGTTTCAGTAATATTTCAATGGCACCAATCAAAACCCTCTTAATTTGATTCAACTTCTCTAAAATGAGGTAATTTTAAAAAGAAAATACATTATTCCTGAAGGGTTTCAACTTGATAAAATGCTACATATGAATGTTAATTGTTTGAATGTTGTAGTTCATGTACTCTTTTAGTATTGTGTAAGAAAATGGAGTAATGTCTCACATTTGAAAGCTTGTAAAATGTTCTAGTTTTTAGCTCACAGTAGTTAGAAGAATATTTTACTTTTTAAACAGATTTGAAAAAAGAAATCTGTTAATACTGTTATAGCTGACCTTAAAATTATATTTCATTTCTGCACATAAAGACTTTTAAAAACTGATTTTGAAAGAGAGAGACAGTGAAATATATTGAAAATGACAATAAGTACCATTTTAAATAAGAAATTGAAGCTTAGATAATTGGACAGTAGGGGTGAAGACTATAAAAATGTATGGTTGAGCGAAAAATACACTAGAGAAAATGGTGTTCCTGTAAAATGCCCCTTAAACTATGGTAATATGTCTTATTTCTGCCTAAGTGGCCATTTTAACAACAATATTAGCAGCCTGAAAACCTCAGGTGTCTCAGAATTGAAAAGAGGCCCCACCAGCTGGGAGAGGGGAAGAAGTAGCTGCTTTTCTCATATTCTTAAATAGCACCTTCAGATTGAAACGCTTTAAAAGTTCATATCTCAAATTACACTTGCAACTATGAAAACCAGGAACTTTTCCTTTTTTTAAAATGAAAGGTGAAGTTACAGTATAACTTCAAGAACTGAACCTGACATAAAATGTCACCTCCTCATGGCTCATGAAAATATTGTAGGGATTAGCAACACTGTTGTAGGCATTACTGAAAATGCATGTGCCTGTTGGAAGAGAGTTCAAACCACTGCTGGATATTGATCACAAATTCAGCTCTCGAAATTTCTGAGTCTGATCCAGGCAGATACACATCAGCTGGGTCTGTTACAGCATCTTCCAAATATACGTTGTGGTGACAAACTGCTTATAAACTTTAATTAACAGTTGACAGGAGTAGTTTGTACCAAATCATGGTAGAGGTCCTTTAATATTTTAACTGTTGAGAACATCTTACCAAGCATTCACATAGAAATAAGAATGCATGTGAAGGCTTCTTTTCAGATTAATATTATAAACAAGGAGTATGAAGTAAAGACGAACTTTATAGGTTGAATCATGTCCTTTTTGTGTCTGAACACTTCAGAAATAATGTTGAATGTACAAGACATTTTGAGGTATTCTTGACATCTTCAAAGTTATATTCAATAATATTATCAAACACTATACGTGTCATTCTTCTAATACTTAAAGTGATGCTGGCAAATAATTACACAAAAGAGGTCAGGAGGACAACTGGCTTCTGCACAGAAATGCTAGTAAGGTTTTATCAGGCTTGAAAAATTGTGAAACACTGGCTTTTGGGGAGAATATAATTTTACTACTTGTGATACTAAAATACTTTAGCAGTATAAACAGGGTTTTTTAGCAATTCTCAGCCTTCATTTGAAGGTCTCAGCATTTTTTTACCATTTCTAACATTCATGTAACGTGCCCTGATAGTAAGATACCAGGATCTCTAAATTGAATATCATAATATTTACATGTCTTTGTGAGTCCTTGGATCTTTAAAGTAAAAAAGTTAAGAATTTAAGAAAAAATGAGTTACGCAGTAAGTCAATGATGAAGTCAGGAGAAGCATCCAAAAAGCCTAATAGCAGTGAAAATATCTAATTTAAGCAATACCTCAGTCCTCATTAATATTTTACCACAGTAGCTCAATAATATCGTCTAAGTGCCACTAAGAAAGATTAATGAATCAGATCTATACATTTTGGGTACATTTTTTTTTGTTTTTTTTGGTAATGGCATGCTGGATCTTCTGTTAAGTTTTTAGTACCATCTGTGAGGTTAAGAGATTCTGGATAAGAGCATCTAACATTGTTTCACTGTGTGAGCAATATGCAAGAATTGGAGGTATAAAAATTCAAAAGTTTATGGAGGAAAAAAGTTTAATCAGCATGCTAATAGCAGTAACTTTATCAATTGAAACCCTACAGCTACCATGACATGTGTCCCAGAAATTCAATCTCCATTCCTTTTGGTAAATCAATGCGGAAAAAAGCAGGGAGACAGGCAGTTTCAGGTCCAACTGAGAGAGAAATCAATGAGAGAGTTTACCTCAGCATTTTAATTCAGCGGAAGAATACCTTCATCCATTTGATTCAATCTCCTCAAGCATCCCTGCTCACTCTAGGCTGAGCTACATGACCGAGAAGTCTGAGAGGGCACAAACTGGATACCCTGATGATGAAAAAATAACAGAAGCTGTATTCCAGAGTGCATGCTAAAGGATGCTATGGATGCTCATTTGCTGGGACAAGACTGTAAGTAGCCTACTCTAAATCCTTGAATATCAGCCTGTACATCAGGTCCTCAGTACCAACTATTGCACTCTACAAATCCACTCCTACTGGGCCTCAGTACTTGCTAACATGGATAAAGCTGTGACACAAAGTTGCAGAAAAAGCCAAGACTACACTAAATGTGATAGGAACTGAAAAAACCCCTTAGTTTCATATAGCTGTATTAATGAGGAACAATTCACAGGCTGTGGCACTGTCAGGAAAATCAACAGCTGTGATCAAATGCAAGTTTTTTTCTTCATCTAAAAATTAAGCTATAAAAGAATTTCTTTTTTATCATCTCATTCATAACCTGTCTTATGTTAAAGCATAAGAGCTCAGCTAATTAGGTACTTGATAAAGGTAGCTTATTTAGGGCATTTTCCTGCTTTTGCACTTACAGTAGGCAAAGGAGGTAAAGATAAATTACTTATTTAACATCAACACTTTTTTTTCCTCAAATCTACAATTCTAAGCAGTTATTTCCTCAAGGGTGGCAATGAAAGGAATTAGATGTATTCTAACTTTCAGTGCTTCAGAGAAATCTTTTAACTAAGACAGACTGAAATTACACATCCTGATGTTGTAGTTCTAAATGCTTCTAAGAAAATAAATGAGTTTCAACTAAAAGGGTGCTCCATTTGAAAGTCAGCTATGTAATTCCATAAAGTGCTTGCATTTTTCAGCAACGCACGCTGAAGCATGCAATGCCACAGTCAGACAGCAGATGTCACGTTGTTTAGCAAGATGACTACAAGAGAAGAGTCGTCCCTGATGCCTCAAGGAAGTGGAGAGGCAAACGAGAATGAATTAATCTCTCTGACATTGGTAGGAAACATAAAGTAACCACAAACATTTGCCAGCTGCAGAAAAATGTACAGTAGCCAGGGCCCTGGAAAAGAAGTCCCACTGAATATTAGATGTGAGTGGCTGGCTTACCCACATAGTGCAAATACTAGTAATACTGTGCAAACGAAAACCTACTTGAGGTCAAAATGGCAAGATTTCTACATCTTTCCTCTTCTAAGTGCAGAAACTTCATCTTGCACAGTTATGCCTATGGGCTTTCCCATGGGAGGATCATGTCTGACAAGTGGTGTGCAAACACAGAAAGTTCTTGCCCCACTTAGGGACATGGTTTAGCAGTGGAGTTAGGAGTGTTGGTTTATGGTGGGACTCAATGATCTGAAAGGTCTTTTCTAATCTAAATTATTCTATGTTTCTATAGACCTTGCAATCTAAAAATATCCAGAAAGAAAACAGTCTGATCTTCTACAGTACAAAGAGTATCAAGGCAGACTGATCAAGTGCCTTGGCTATAATCAAACTAAGGCTGAAACGTGAGCTGAAAAATGGATTCTGAAGATCAAGTCCACCACCTTAACTGGCAGCTATTCGTCTTTAAAACCATTATTACCAAGGAACCCTTCATGCCATGACCAGACCCTCTCTCCCAGTTCACTGCCCAAGAGAATCTACAGGCTCAGGCTGTCTCTCTCACCAACACATTCTTTAGCAGCACAGTTGAATGCCATATGGAATAAAACATTAACACCTGAGAAGACACCTTTTCATTATTTGCCTTTGGTTTTTTTTTTTGCATTTAACTAACTTTTTGAAGAGATGACCATCCTGGGATGAATTTTTTTAGGAAGCTCTCAGTGTCACAATTAGAGTGACTGTATTTTTTTGCTCCCAGACATTTAAAAACATATGAAGGTCTAAGGCTTTTTTCAAAAGTCTGTTTTGCAGTCCTATGATTTGGCATGTGCCCAGTAATTTGTGCTGAATTACAGCTTTGGGAAATAAATGAAACACCGTTTCCAAAAGAAATTACAATTTTCACAGTGGTTTACAGATGTATTGAGGGATAAAATCCAGCTTTAACGAGCTGGTCAAAGTCTGTCCCAGACAGGAAACTCTAACAACTACCCTATACTTGCAGTTAAAAAAAAGAAAAAAAAAGAAAAAAAAAGAAAAAAAAGAAAAGAAAAATTCTTCTAGAACAGAAAACATTTGCAAAACAGCTCTGCATGATGTTATTCAAAAAGCAAAAGAAATATGTTATTTCTGTTGTGGAGGATAGGCAGGGCTACAGCCTCTACCCTAAGGATCATGAAGGGCTGACCTCTTCTTGTCCATCTCGTCGCTACTTATACAAGAAGCCAAAGCAGGCCTGGATTTTACTTGCCTACTCATATCCTTTCCACTGACAACGCACATTCCTATAATACTTAAAAATTGATATTACAGTAATGATCGTGTCCTTTCCTTCCAATTTTATGTGGGATGATTTAAGTTAACACTGGTCCCGTTATACATATGAATGGGAACATAAGCAGGTGTGTCATGTTTATGTGCCCAAAGAATTTACAGAATACAAAATTATGTTTTTACATTTTTGCTTTACAGACATGGAAGTAGATGATTCCTTTTATGAGTTAGAGAGTCAACTTTCACAATCTAGGTCTTAGGAAAATACACATAAATTACCCTATTTGGCTATAATTCTCATGTTTTTAGGACACAGTAAAAGAGCTGTGATGTGGGATTGTGGTCACAGAGGTAGAAAGAAGTGAAGTCTCATACCAGATGTACAATCCTAAACACTTGAGCTAACGTCACTGTTCCTGAGATAGCATCTGAGTTTGCTTTGCAAAGAATTACAGAAAATGAGATTACAGCCTGAATAGGTGTTTTGCAAATAAAACACTAGAATAATGTTAGCACATTTTTCATCACCGAAATAAGGTGATAGAAAAAAAGGAACAGGGACACTAATGAGGCTCATAGAAATGACCTTATAAGCTGCTGCCAAGTCAAAAAGATCATCTCTGTAATGCCCACACATTGTTAAAATATCACTGTCTTCCTTGGCAACTACAAAGCAGAGAGACATCCTTATGTGCTAACTCAGTTCATACTTTTCCCCCCGCTCACATCTATGTTTGATGGTATGATTATTAGTTTAGACCCTCATAATTCTCACATTTAGGCAGCATGAAAATGTTATCTGATCCAGTGGGTGCATCATTCACCTTCAAATCCTTCATGGATAGAAAGCAATAGCTGAGAGATACCCCATTGCTTTTTAGGAAGACAGTAGAAAAACTGAGATCCAAAACAAAGACAGAGAAGAAAGATGGAGACCTAGATTCAAACTATGTAAGACAGTCTATTATTTATTGAAGACAGTCTTCTCGTTACTCTTTATCCAATCCCTAAAATATAATACCCTAAAAAAGGCCTATTCATTTTGTCATTCTTTGGCTTTGCAGAACAGGAGATTGTAATAATAGTTCAGGTGCAAAATGACTTTTTTCCCAAAGCTTGTAATCTAGAGTCAAATACTATCTGAAGTCAAAAATTAAATATTTTTTTTTTTAAATCTGCTTTGCCATTGTGTGATGTCTGCCTTTTAATAAACCTACTTTTGTGAAGGCTCAACAAGATGTGACTGGACAAGGTGCTAGATAATCTCATCTACGCTCCCTTTTCCAGGTTGGACCAGATGACCTTTCAAGGTGCCTTCCAACCTGGGCTCTTCTGTGATTCTATGAACAAGAAATGTCAATTTTGTATTAAATACCACAAGTTCTAGGTTCAGAGAACTTCACAAAAGTTGTATGTACTCAACACTTCAGTAAAAGAAGGTCTTTCAATGTCTCAGATTGTGAATTAAAATTAATACAGCTAGAATTAGCAACTAGCTTCAGATATGTAGGTTCTCAAAAGTTATGACCTAAATTATAATGCAAAAATAGGCCCCAGAAGGGAAAGGTCATACTAGTGAGCCACCCCTTCTCTTGGTAAAAAGAAGACAGAGCTCATAAGAGCATTAAAAATATCTTTTACCTTTTTATTTTAATTATAGGGTTTTTTCACATACTGCTTTCAATAATCTCTGTATTGTCATTGTTTGTTTTGGGCAAATACCAAAAGTTTGGGAAAGGAAATGAAAGACCTTTCTCCTACCTGAGCTGTAATAAAACAAAGGGTACTTCATCACTTGCTACCTGTTATCTTAGCCCTGGAAAAGCAAAGGCTAATCATAATATATAAAATTCTGCAAATAGAAAAGAAAACATAATCTACTATCACTCACATATATTAACAAGAAACAAAAATATTGTATAAAAGGAACATAAATTTAAATGATCACAGTCCCTTCCTTTTTTTCAATTTAAGCAGCAACTCAATTTATTTCACTTCATCACCACAAATTTCTTAAGGGGAAAAAAAAAAACCCAAACAACTAGGTCACACAAACCAACCTAAGATACAGAACACCCACAACCTCAACAGAACACCAAAGCCAAAAAATCACATCACTGTAGATGACTGAGCCAGCTACTCTCAAAAGATTAACTGTTATTGCAGAACAGGTATGACGACTCACATTTCTAGCACTGATAATGCCTCTTAGGGAAATAAATTAACATCCTCCGACCTCTTTTCAAGAAGTTATTTTTTCCATAAAATCATTATCTACTCTGCTTATAACGCATGTAGCACACACACATTCTTCCTCTGTCTCTCAGATCATTTAATTACAACATAAGCTAATGAAGTCAGTATCTTCTAGTTTTTTCTTAGTTCACAATGCTTTTTCAAGGAGCATAAAGACCCTATTTTTCAGGCAAAGATTCCAATTAATAAAGGGCCAGAAAAGACAAACATAGAAGGCACAACACAAAATTTCTCCAGGTGCAGTGTCATAAGGTGACATGGACTCTTCAATTTGTTGGATGCACCACACAATTTAAGTAGTATTTTCTAACTGGAGGGAAGACAGGGAAGAAGAGGAACACTGTAGTGACTCCTCAGGCTGAGACAACAAAACAAAGCGTATACCTACAGCTTTTATGATATATCTCTTCTTCTCAAGGATTAGAGACTTCGAAGGCATTATGAAACTTGCTTGTACTTCGGCAAAGGATGTTGTTGTATCCCATCAATCAATTTAATCTGTAGAGATCTGTAATAGCACTACGAAGAATAGTTTGAATGAAGTATGAATGGAAACATATGTGCTGTGAAAGCACCAAAAGGAACAGTCAAGGAAGGAATAAGAAATGTCACGTGTTGATGAGGACCCCCAAATACACCAGTTATCAACTGCACTTCTGTATGCAGTTTCTCAAGAGGTCTGGTTTTGTAAAGTAAAGGACAACATTAAATCATTAAGAGAAGGTCATAAGAAGATAAAGAAGGGGATTAGAGCTATGAACCACACAGACAAGGTGGCATGCAGAAGAACAGTGGGGAAATCAGCGATGTTGCCTACTGACTTACAGAGATGGTACAGGATGAAAAGCCTACGATTGTAATCACTGTCAACTCCTACAGAGTACAAAAGGTACAGTAAAAAAAAAATCATGTGATCACCAATCAAGAAAAAACAGCAGATACGATGAGGACTTCATAGCTGGCGTATTTTACTCTTTCTGCCACTGTAAGTAATTCTAGCCCCATCACTTGGCCACACGTCTTGGTCCTTCTGGATATGTAAGAGAGTGAAATTAGTGAAAGAATGCAAGAAAGAAAAATGCATTTTGTGAAAGCAAAAGGACCTTCCCCTTCTATGTGTTTTCCACATTAAATTTTGTTACACTAGTTGCAAAAATTAAGATCACTCATGGTCCCAGATCAGGGCTTTGTAAAAGTCAAAGGATGCTTAGGTCCCACCAATAAGCTTAGCACTGCTCCTTGCTGTACTGTGCTTGGGCATGCTGAATTGTATGATCCCGTTCACAAATGCATGCTTATTACATAGTCTCATGTGAAAACATACACCACATGATCAAATAACTGTCCCTAAGTATCTTATATGCTGGGATTTTAATAATTAGGGAAATCTGTTCATAAACAGGAAAAAACAGCTATGTGTCACTTAAGTATAAACTTTTCTTACTGTCTTCTATAAAATGAACAACTAGGAAAGGATAAAGCAACTTAATGTTCTAGAGCCAATAAAAGCCAGTAGCTCCACTGTTATTACTGGTACTAACACAGTTATTAACTGCCTTTTCTCACACATGGTAGTCTCCACTAGTAGAGCCCAATACACAAATACCAAAACCAGGCAGAGTCCTTCCTCCAGTGGCAATGGGCCGAGATTTATGATGCATGCAGACCCAAGTCCTACTCCTGCTGCTGCTGTGAAATTTCATGTGGTCATGGTGAGCAACAGTGTGACAACCATGAAGCAGCCGCCAATTTGTTACAGTTCAGTCCCCGGTTAACAGCAACCTGAGGAACATTTCTGCTCACCCTTCCGGTTTATAATCTCCACAGAAGGAACCCTGCTTACAAACATAACATCACACACTCACTTGATGTTATTATTTAACTTTTTCCTGCTCTAAGCACCTACAGAGAATGGATGAATTCTCCATTGCATTTGATGGAACAGTAATGACTTTTAAGCAAACTAACTCTGGCCCCAAACAGCTTGAAAGCTGAAAGGCAAAACAAAGGCAGTCAATTTTCCATATCTGAAAAAGCAGTAGTATGCAGAATTGTGGAAGCATTGGTAAATAAAGCATGTTATTATATAAGTAGCCTTATACACTGTAAATGGTTAGTACTTTAACAGCATGCACATTAAGTATTACCGTTTGAAGTTTTAATTCAATAAAATTACAGCTTCACTACTCTGCCTCTTTAAAGAGGGTTTTTCCTTTGAGAAGTATTACAATGTAGGATAAGGCAACATTTCATTAACATGCAAGTGTTGAAAATAATAATAACGAGCCAACACAGTCACAGTTTGCAACACAGACATTTTTATTTTATTTAATGAAAAAAAAAGTTGGACAGGAAAAAAGAGCCTTGAGAGAAAAAAAAGCAGACTATGTTTGCTCTAATGGGAGATAAAGAAAGAACAAAGGAACTTCTGACCCCAGGCACAGCCAAAAATAAAAGGAGTAATGTGGCTTCTTTCCTCACACAATTGCTGACTCTCTATTCACTTATTCCCATTACATATCATTCAGATATGCAAAGGAGCTGGTAATTTCTTCAAGGGAGATTTTTGCCATGTTACTTATTAGCTAGGAAATATTTCCTGACACAAGCTGAATTTTTGACAGACTTGCTCAGTTTTGACTCAGCCTTTTGATAATTACACAGCAACAGTGCCTATGAATATAAGTAATTTCTGTTTGCTTCTTATGCTGTGATTATTCCAGAGTTCTCCTGATAGCACTTACTGAGTCATTTAAAATACTATTCATTTTTTTAAACTTATACCTATTCATACTACTTGAATTTTTTTTAGCGTGCTTATTTGTTTTGTCTTAATCTCAAATAATGGTTACATTTTTAACATCCATGAAAATGGCTATGTAGTGACTAATGGCATTGTACAAATCCTCTGCGAGCAGGAATTCTTCACGCATTATACCTCAACTAGCATACCAGTGTCTAACAGTCAATACTCGTTGCTACTTTATTCCGGAATAGAGATACACAGTTCCTAAGGTGACAAGGCTTTTTGATCATTGCTTGTGAGCATCTAACTCGAGACATCTTAGTGGGAGGCCACGTTTCCATAAAGTAGAATTCAATATTCCAGGAAAATCAGGCTCCTTTCAGGTTCCCCTGTAGCAATGCCTTTGGATGGGGGAAAAGGAATCATAGAATCACAAAAGTTGGAAAAGACTTCTAAGATCATCAAGTCCAACCAACAACCCAACACCACCATCTCCACTAAACCATGTCCCGAAGTGCCACTTTGGTATGTTTTTTGAACACCTCTGGGGATGGTGAACACTTCCCTGAGCAGCCTCTTCCAGTGTTTGACCACACTTTCAGTAAAGAAATTTTTAATACCTAATCTAACCCTCCCCTGGCACAACCTGAGGCCATTTCCTCTTGTCCTATCACTTGTTATTTGGGAGAAGTGACCAACATCCACCTCTCTACAACCTCCTTTCAGGTAGCTGTACAGAGTGATGAGGTCTCCCCTCAGCCTCTTCTTCTCCAAGCTAAACAATCCCAGTTTTCTCAGCCGCTTCTCAAAACACTTGTTCTCCAGACCCTTCACCAGCTTCATTGACCTTCTCTGGACACACTCCAACAACTCAACGGCCTTCTTGCTGCGAGGGGGCCAAAACTGAACACAGTATTCAAAGTGCAGCCTCTCGATCAGTACTCCCAGATCCTTCTCTGCCAGGCAGCTTCCCAGCCTCTCACTACCAAGCCTGTAGTATTGCATAGTGTTGCATATATGTACTAAAACACAACAGAAGAGTTCAAGTTTGTTTTCAAAGCATCACTGAGAAATCAGCATGAAAACTTGAAGGAAACTGAAGTACTCTAGCAAGTGGTTAGGTAATATAAAGGCTAGAATATTACTGAAAAAGCTGTAACCACCTGATCATTTGCTTGAGAATAACCATATATACTTTTTTCTTTTTGACATGAATGTTCTTAGAGACTCCTAACTCCCGTGGTGCAGTGGAAACACAGGTGAGAGAGCAGTAAGGGAAAATGGAGAAGGAACTGAAGAGGAGTAGGATACTGAAAAGAGGTTAACAGATGCTCCAGCCCTTGCTAGAATTCAGAGATTGAGGGGGAAGGACACTCTAGGCATAACACATAAGCACTGCAGCATTGACAGAGTGACTTTTCAAACAGTCTTCTACAATTTCCAAGTAAATGAGAGATCACTATCAAGGACAGCTCAGCTCTCTGGGAATGGAGAAACACTGACAGAGCAGAGCCATAGTGATCCCATTCCAGCTGCCTTCATTGCGATAGGCATAGCTGCACTGTGCAGTAGAAGAATACACTGGAATAGATCAGCATATTTGTTACTCTTATAGGGTGAGTCAAAGGATTACCTGTTCCTCACATCAGTGGTGAAATATCTGGCAGCAGTGGCACAGAGTGTACTTCTTTAATGTTACAGAAATTATACAGTATCTCCCAGTGTTTAGTGTTGGTAAGCTTTGATGAGCCTAAAGATGGTGTCTGCATGCACTCCATCCACATGTAGCTCCTGCATTTCTTATTCACCCTTCAGCTCTGTCCAGCCTAAGCAAACGAAGAAATTCCATATTGTCCCACAGTGCGCATGTTCACGTTCAGCATTTGTATGATGCTGATGCAAGACGGTCATATGGTAACTATCTCAAAAAGGAGACTTCAAATTGTGTTGCAGTGGTTGCAAGAGTCTTAATCTTAAATTTTGGAAATTCAGGAAATTCACATCTAATACTAATACTATCTATTGCATTACAGGGTTAACGTGCAAGATTTATATTTTCAGAAAGCTGGATACTTTTCAGCTGTAGCCCTTTTGGTATGGGAGCAGGATCAGGACATTTGCATTTTTGTCCAGCGCAGAGCCACAAAGATGACTGAGGAAGTGGAGCATCTCCCTTATGAGGAGCGGCTGAGGGAGCTGGGTCTCTAGCTTGGAGGAGACTGAGGGGTGACCTCATTAATGTTTATAAATTTGTAAAGGGCGAGTCTCAGGAGGAAGGAGCCAGGCTCTTCTCTCTGATGTCCAATGATAGGACAAGGGGCAATGGGTGCAAGCTGGAGCATAGGAGGTTCAACCTGAACATGAGGAAAAACTTTTTTATTATGAGGGTTACAGAGCGCTGGACCAGGCTGCCCAGAGAGGTTGTGGAGTCTCCTTCTCTGGAGACATTCAAAACCCGCCTGGACACGCTCCTGTGTGACCTGGTCTAGGTGATCCTGCTCTGGCAGGGGGGTTGGACTGGATGATCTTCAGAGATTCCTTCCAACTCCTAACATTCTGTGATTGTGTTTATCGTGGATATTAAAACAGTACCAGCTAGTATCACAGTATTCCAGACAGTAATCTTTAATTTATTCCAAGTTCTTTTTTAAGTGGTAGAAAGACAAATGGGTAATACAGGCAGTTGTTTCAGCCTGCAGTACCATGCCTCCCATTATGCCAACTGCAGTGGGATCAGCAGGCAGCTTTCTGCATTGAGCAGAAGACACTTGCCACTCCTCTTCCTCTCTGCACAGGCTCTCTGTACTGAGAAGAAAATGGTGCATTTTGCTGCTGGCAGCTTCTGGGAGAAATTGTCTGCTGCTCTGTGTGGGATAGCAGACAGTACAACCATTGTGGAGATCCCAAAACATGGATACCACTTCCATGTCTACTGAAGTCAGATCACTGGGATTAAAAAAAGGCTGGCAACTGCATACAAATCTTCTTAGCTCAAGTTTTTGGCTCATTTCCAGCTCAGTTCAGTAACTGCTGGAAGGCCATACTTTCAACAGCTGTTAAAATGATCTTGTCTTTTTCCTTTTTTTTTTTCCATCCTTCTTTTTTCTTTTCTTTTTAACAAAGCTTTCAAATAGCATAACTACACCACATGAACATTTTGACTGTGGTACGCTTATAGATTCTGGGCAGCATCTCCCACTAAGGAAAATCAGTGACTGCAGCTACATTGGCAGAACCACTTCTTGTCCATCTTTACTGCGTGCTTCCTGTGCTTTATTCCTTTGCTCTTGCAAGTAGCAGTAATAAATGTTGTAGTCATAACTCTCCTTGACAGCACCATATTTAAGGTTGCACCCTTTCAAAATGTGTCTTGGAGAGATGATATATTAAACAACGTACTTCTCGCATGGATGGAGATGTCTGTCCTTCTTAGTCAAGGGAATAGCACAGCATTTGAAACATAAAACCCTTTGAGCATAGGCCGTTTTTCTGTATTCCATGATGAGACAGGGAGCATGAACCATACGTGCAGACTATGTGGCATGTTACTGAATCACAGGTGTGTACTGAATGGGGATGACACCACAATATGAAAGAACACAAGCAGTATAACAGTGCAGATGTCTGCATTTAGAGTCTTTGCCCTGGAGAAATATAACTATTTTAATAAATGATGCATCTTCCATAGGAGACCCATAATCTTGCATTTTCAAATTGATCCAATCTGTCTCCTATGGCAATTTCTACCAAATACTATTCAAACTTACAGTGGAAAAAGCGACTATCTCACAAACATTGTCAACATAGTTCAGCGCGTTGGCCTTGAACTTGCAAATAAAACTGTGCATGCTCTGAAAGAAGAGGAGAGCAGAACTCCCCACGGTTCACCAAAACAAGCCTGCAAATACACTAGATCTGGTTGTACACAGCTTTACTTTCCAACAATGCAACTACAGATCGAGATCAGTCCTTGAGAAACTGATTTCTTACCACTGAGGCACTTCCACTGCTGTAGTAAAGCCAGGTTAAAAAGGAAAAAAAGAAAAAAAAAAAAGGGGGGAGAGGGGAGGGTGGTGGTAGTGGTAAGGAGAACAGTTGGAGGAAGAAGACATCAAAACCCCATTTCACATGGTTTTTACATCCATGCTGCAATACTGTTGGAAATTTGCAATTCTTAAAAAACAACAATGTTGTCAACCCTAGAACAGGAGTTAGAAGCAGCTACACTCACCCCAGTATCTCTAGCTCTAGGTATCTCTAGCTCTATCTCTAGGTACAAGGATAATGAGCTGGGTCCTTCCTTCAGAATCTTGAACTAGCAGCAGGTACCAGAATTTTATTTTCTTCATTTTTTACAATGTCTTACCAGTTCTGATACTAAGAAGCAACTTCTTTTACAATAAAATTACAATGAAACAGGTCCGAAGCCCAGGATAGGCCCACAGTTTTGATCCCTTGAAACTAAAAGAAACAAAATGCTGATGCCTTGACCAGATAATTAGCACATATATAATACATATAGAGTTCATGAGATCTGTTTGTTTCAGTCTTCATGAAAGTAGAAAGAAGTACCATGCACTCTCCAAGATCTATTGAATAGAAATCATGTGTCATAACTATTGATATGCGGCCACAAGAACGGCCAAGAGTCTATCTACATGAATAATTGCTGCAGTCAGCTCCCTATCTAAAGGGCAGATCAGACGGGATACAAGCTATCAGCGGTTATTTTGTAATAATGTTTATATGGGTATTTGGTCTGGAAAGACCAAATATACGGGTATTTGGTCTGCCTTGCTTGGCATAGGTAACCATAAGGTTCCCAAATCCATTAAGTAAGGCACAACTGCCAGAGGTGGGAAAATGATCTTTTTTCACGTTTGCTTTTTGTGATGGTTCTCGCAGTCAGAAAATATGAATTCACATGAATAAAATTCTTTGCAGGAAGGAAATTTTTTCAGGATTGTGACCTACCTGGTTACAATTACTTCTACAAAAACTTTCAAAAATAAATACGTGTAATGTATACATGGAAATATATTAACCTTAATTTAGTTTTAATATGTGTATTTTTGTCCATAATGGAACAGTTTCCTCTTGCACCTCAATCCCACAACACTCCTAGGCCTTATTTTAGATGTTTGGGAGGAGAGTGTCCTCCTTCAAAAGGATAACATCTATAACAGGGAAAGAAAAATGACCAACCTTCCTGAGTCAAATGATATTATCCCAGTGCTAACAGAAGGAGGAGAGGTGCAGCCATTTTCAGCACACTCCTATGCTTGTTCCTTCCCTACCTTGTCCTAATTAAAGACAGCTTTAATTTTAACATGCTCTACACTGCAGTCAGATTTAGGGCATGCAAACACAAATAAAGAATTGGCATACAGTGGCTTTAGCCTAAGCTGCAGGTACCTGGTTCTGCAGGTTAGAGCTAAATTCCCTGAAAATCCCAGAGCTTCTCTTGTTGCAGCCGGATGGACAGCTGAAAAAAGCAGCAGCTGCCCAAGAGTTATTTTGGGGGTTAACAGGGATTGTTTACCATATGTGGAGATCAGATAACTGATCATCCAACTGCCCTTTCAATCACCTGGTTTCAAACCTGTCAGTATTACTATGCTTCCTACAAATAGCTCATTACAGCAATTATCTGTAGCTTGAATACTGGTAAGCCAAAAAGCCCTAATAAAGTTCAGCAAAGCTAATGCATGCATAAAAAGCATCTGGATTCCTCTGAGATGCTGCTGTACTTGAAAGATGCTGTATTAAAAGGCTTAGAAGAATGTCTGTGTAGTTACTCTCTTCTCTTCAAATCTATGTCTAGTTCTCTGCACTTGTGACACAAATATTAAGGCTTAAGCAGAGAATGAAAGAGCTGCAGACCTGGCTCCCAATCCTTCTTTACATATATTGCAAACTATAGAGTTACAGATAAGATGTGTAAAATCCTTTAAAATCAATAGTACAATTCCCAGTATAGGAACTGGGAGGATGCGATCCATATTCTTTTTTTTTTTTTTTAAAAAGAGGAATCAAATAGGCTACTTGCATTTATCTGATCATTACTGAAATATGAACATGTGCCTATGAAGTCTTAAGTTGCTGGGAAATCCAATAATATTATTTACATCTAATCAAAGTGGAACAATTAATGCCTACCTAAAATCTCATATTTCACAGCAAAAGTACTCAACATTTTGAAAAACAACCAAAAAAACCTAGAAAAATCTAAACCTTATTGCGAGAAAGTTGATACATATAGTATAGGGAGGGAATAGTTCCCTGTTGACGATTTCTGAGGCAAAGTAATTTCAAATCTTCTGTATTTCCTCATTATGTTTCTAGTCTATCAGTAGACAGGAATTTTAACCAGTTTAAAAGCACAAAAGAACAAGCATCAATATTAACAAGGAGAAAATTACACATATATACTGTTTGTATTAACCACCTCTCACATTACAATGTAAGCATGAGCTTGCCTCTGGCATCAGACTATATATGGTGTGTATTTCTAAATATTCATTCCAAATGAGTGTCATGATTAAAAAGTCTGGTTGCATAAACAATTAGGTCTCTGTAATCCAAAGGGTTTACAAGCTCAACACACATTCCAGTCCACAAAGACAATAAAAGATAGACTAGCACAAATGAAGCCAATTTTAGCTATTTATAAACATGGTAAAGAAATTAAAGGAATTCTCAGGAAAAAGAAATAATTGTGGTGGAGTAAGGTTCAACAAACAAACAGACAAAAATACTTCCAGAACACTAAATAGAAAACAAAACTAGAACACTTTTTGGAAAATATTATAATGTTATTATCTTTTTTAGAAAAAACATGTCATGACCAAAATACACACTGCTACCTTGTTAAAACTAAACTTCACCTGTGTTTTTAATTAGTCTTCCTAAAGAAACAAAGCTTGTGCAATGACTCTTGGTTGTCCCTAATAAGTTCTGCACCTCTCGGGCAACTTCTACCAAATTTGAAAGAAGCTGTCTTACATTCATTTTCATATCATTTGAAATCAAGAACTATCGAGAGGGAGGAACATCTTGCATGTATTCCTACAGAGGGGAGCTTGCTTGCTTCTGAAACTCTGTTGAAAGGGTTCAGTTAGCCATTTATTTTTTAATTTTTGATTAATGATTTTAAGAAGATCATACTGGGAAAGGTTTTGTGCTGTACCTCTGAAGTTTGCACACCCTTCTCAAGGTATGCAGACTAAATAGCACTGTGAAGCACACAGCGAAGAGCATAGAAAACAAAATGTGCATATTCCTAATACACATTTTGTGCAAATTCTTGCATACTGTGCACTAAAAACTACAGTGACTTGTCCAACTTTAGATGTCTACAGTCTTACAAAAATTTATCTGACACTCTGTAAACACATTCATTGGAGAATTATTATCCCAAACAAGGTCCAAAGGATCAGCTAAGTGGGATCTATGAAGTTGGCAGTGCTGCACTGACAGAGTAAAGGTTATCCAAGTAACCCTCATTGTATCTGGCCAGTCTCACAAAACATACAAAGAGAGCATTTGTTTGTTTTGTCCTTATGCTAAAATCTTCCATTTCCACCCTAATATTTCTTAAGACAACATATAAAAGTGACGTCTCCAGAAATGCCCTGTACCAGCTCAGCTTTCCTCTCACTGAAGAGGATGACAGTTCTGCTATTGGGGAATGTCTCCAACCTACAAAAACCAAGTAACCAAAATTTATCTTAAATATTTTCATCATAATCCGGAGTTTAAAAAATATGAACCTTTTAAATAGCATCCCATTATTTGGGAGCATAATGCAAATTAAAACTTCGTTTGTGTATTAGAACCTCCACCACCATCCATCCCACCTACTAAATCACAGAATTATGCACAGAGATTATAGAAAAAAACCACACACACTTCATATTCTGTATATACACCGTTGGTATTCATATTAAATAAAACATACACAACCTGTTTAAGTCTACTATATTCACCCTTATGTCAATAAATGGCTTGACATTTTAAAATATACACACTATACAGGGTGTATTTTTAGGAGCAGGAAATGTAATTCCAAAAGACATTAGGTTTTAAAAGTGCTTAAGGTACATGGAAGAGAATACCAATTGCTAGTTCACTTTGGGGGGGCACGGGGGAGAGAAAGCAAGCCTCCTGAGCTCAATTATCTCAAAATTTGTCCTCTTTCATTCAATTTTATCATTCAATTAGCTTAGAGAAAGAGGGATTAGTTGGTTGAGATTCTGTTGACCAGAATGCTAAGACCTGATTCTTATCTTCCTTTCACCAAATGCAGAGTAGATGCAGTGGAATCAGTCAAATCAGTCTTATACAGTAAGTAAGAAAAGATTCAGATCCCGACTATTTAATTCAGTCTCAGGAAAAAAGTCCTTAATAAGTCTCCAGAGTCTCTCTCATTTGGTTTTTTTTCCAATTGTCTAGGAATACCTACAAGTCTGTCTGCCCTTTCCTCCTGCCATCTGAAATAAGATTCAAAGAAGCTGGATACCTGAATGTCTCCAAATAAATGCTTTTTGCCTGCAAATATCTAGCACAGACAAATGGACAGCTCCACTTTCATGCAGACTGAGATGGCGAGACATAATCAGAACTTGTGTCTCCTGCAACACTCAGCTTTCTGCATCACCCTTTTTCCTCATGAGACTTTTCAGAGCCGTATTTTTTAAATTATTTGTGATGGAAAAACCATACAGGCTTTCACCTTTTCTACTAAGTATGATCGAGACCTGAAGTGACTGCAGTTTTGTTTCCTCTGAAGGTCTTTAGCTTCATTTCTTGTGAAAAGGAGTATTTGTCTCTCTAGGTATTTCTCATTCATAACTTCTGCCTAATTTCATCTAAATTTGACAGAGCGTCAGCAGTTTCAATAGATGAAATTCTTGCTAGTTTTGTGGAAATCAGCAACTAAGAAAGCACAGAAGAGGAACAAAGTGAGTGTTCCCAGTGAAGGAAGGTAATTACACCTCAATCTTTATCCAACACTTCAGCATGTGAATGGGTTTGCGCTAGCCACCCTGTCTGTTGTTAATTCTCCAGCCAAGTAAGTAGGTGATATGAGAAGGATCTGAAGGATGTTATGTAGAGAGGTGAATTAGGATAACAGGATACATTTCAATAGAAAATCAGTCCTCATTAGTTCAGCTGTTTATGAAACAACCTGTTTTACATTTAAATTCCATGCTCAGTGTGCTATTGAGTGCTGTGGTTAGCTTAACAAAAAGCGTTTTGACATTAGAAAAGACTGAAAACTGAACCATTGAAGAAGAAGGAGAAGTTTAGTCAGAATTATGACAACTCTTTACTGATATAAAACCGAGAAGATCTGTAAAGAGGTATCAGACAGCAGTCTGAAAAGCAGCTAGCTGAAGGGTGTCATTATGGAAGTGGAGATCTGAATGCCAAAATCAGACTGTTGGGGAAGAAGGGATTCAAGAACCCTTTCAGTTTTGTTTACAGTTCAGGGTTTAAAACAGATTCCCTCATACCTTCTCCAAAGATGACATTTTCCTTACAAACATGAGCCCAATCACATCAAATTAAACAACCCAACTATCCAGATAATGCTCTAAACATCTACTATTTACATCTCTAGCCAAGTAACTTCGTAACTGTAATTTTTCCTATTAACAAGCCAAATGGGAAAAAAAAACCAAGAAAACTCTTATTCTCCTAGAGCAGCAATGCTCATCCAGTCTAGGAAAACATGCAACCTTATCAGGGAGCTCCCTAAGACAGCATCTCTTCATAAGAGAACTGAAAAAATATGATCTTGACTCTTTTAGAGAACAATTTGTTCATTTGATGGTAAGAATCAAATTTTTAAATGTTTCACAGTCCAATAAAGTACTTTGGGCAACACTTTTTAGACCTCAATGATGGCACTATATTCCTTTCAACGTATATAGCTGTTCCCAGTGCTGTGCCCGTTCTCTCAATACATTCAGAGAGCAGCATACCACTCCTCTGCCTCTATTTCAATAACCAGACAAGCCAAAGCAATACCTCCCCTCTGCTTATTTTCCAAATTACATTTCCTTTTTCTAAACAGGTTAGTTAGAGTTCTGGATGTACAGCATTGTAGGAAAAGTATTGCACTAGAGAAGTGCAATGGTTTTGGTATTTCCCTATTTTGCAAAAAATACCTTTCCTGATCCTTTTTAAGATCACTTTTGCTCTCCTTTAGGCTTGTATCACAGTCACAGTTCATGATCATCCTGCAGTTGACAGTCATATCCCATTGTTTCTGTTCCTCAGTCATTTTCAAGCAATAGCATTTCCAGCATACAAAAGGGAGTGTTACAATTGCATGTTATGAGCATGGCCTTTCACTTCACACTATATATCTTATTTTTCAGTCCAGTGCTCCTGTCCACTATTCCAGTGTTGCACATCATCACCAACTTTCAGCTTTCTTATTTTTCATGCCAACTTCCTTAACAAGAAAGCATTTAAATATTTTCAAATCCAGTCTTCAAGGTACACCAGCATTATTCTCTCTCCTATCTAGCATTCTCTTCAGCTTTACTCATTGACTTATTGCAGCCATTTCTCTTGCCTGCCCGTTCATTTCTTATTCTAAGCTTCATTTTGTTTTCTCTTGGCTAGTATTTCCTCATGTAACAATGCATTAGATGTTTTACTAAAATAAATAAGGACTCCCACCCCTTTTTAAAAAATTAGTTGTAACATCAGATAGCAGATTACTGTAGTACAACCTCTCTCTGGTAAAGTCAGAACTTCTTTCATTTTATTTGCTCTTCACTTTATTGCCTGTAAGCATCCTCTCCTTCAAAATATGTTCTAAAGTAATCTGCTGAGATCAAACTAACAAGTCTGTAGTCAGGCAGATGTCTCTTCCCCATTTTTAAAGAGAGATGCCACAGGTACCCTTTTCTAGTCATACAGGCCAACCTCCTGTTTGACAAATTCTGCAAAAATCCTAACCAGTGGATATACAATTTCATGTGCGGATACTTCAATATTCTGAGATAGGGATTATCAGTTCTGTTCAGTTCCAACACAATGTTCTCTACAGTTTGCTTCCACCTCAGAAATAGTAATTTCCGTTTCTATATATACCCCATCCCAAGAGCTATTCTGCCTTACCTACACACCCTACATTATCATCTTCACTGAAGACAAGAGCAGAGCATTCATTTAGCTTTGGGACCAGATGCAGATTACCTTTAATCACCACCCAATCACTTCTGTATGGTGTTTTCATTTTTATCTTTCTCATCCTCTCATTACATTTAGAGTTACAGAGCTGTTTACTACATGTTTTGTCTTTCTTTAAAGAGATCTACTCTTCTGCATTGGTGACAAACTTGAGCACCGAATGCGTGTTGAAGGATATTCTATAAATAGGAACAATCTCAGTCACCAGTGGGAATCACTGAATTAATCCCAAAAAGAGAAGAAAGTTTAAGAACTTGTTAAACTGGCACACCTTTCAACCTGAAAACTGCGCTACAGAGATCTAGCAAAAATATGTGTAAAGAAGTAACAGAGGACTATGTAGTAACTGTGGCACTTTTAAATCCATTGTACATTTTCATAGATAAAACTGTATCTTCCACCACTGGCTTTTAACAGATTTTGTTCATTCTTTCACAGCAGTGAATATATGAGGAAAATACTAACATGAACTTGAAGGATTCAGAAAGCAGCTGTGTTGCTGCGAGGTACAACTAAATAGACTAATTCTCAACTGTGACGTATGCACAGGCTACCATGAGGCAGACAGTTAACTTGTAGCAACTGCTGAGAAACAACCACTACACACGTGTGTATTCCATGCTGAAATGCAGTAGGTATGAGGCATATCACCCCTCAGCTGAAAAAGGAGTAAGTTACCGCACAGATACTCCATTATGGAGTCAAGGTAAGTGCATGCACAATAAACACAGGCAGCTGGCATATGGTATCCTGTTATCCATATTAACCTGATTAAGTATCAGAATCCTCTAAATCTACAAGGTTATTTCCCCTCAAAACATTTTGGTAGGCCTCCACTGGACACATGCAAGCATATGGCCTTCTTGTGCTAGAAAGCCCAAAACCAGGCACAGTACTGTACATGTGTACAAACACTGAATACAGAGAAATAATCATCTACACCTCACCCTGCTGACTACCCTTCTGCTAATACAACCCAGTATGTAATTGGCCTTCTTTGCTTCAAGAACAAACTGTTGACTGATGTTCAATTTGTCATCAAAGCAGGCCCCCCCCGACTTTTTTTGCAAAGCCACTTTCTACTCCATCTGCCCCCAGCCTGTACTTACTGCATGAGTTAATTCCATCCCAGGAGCAGGACTTCGTATTTGCCTTTCATTCTTCCTTTCTTGATTTCTTTCTTGGTTTGGGTTCCTTCTTATTTCCTGCTTCACAACCAGATTTACAATAGGTAAATATAATAAGAATCCAGAATTTTCAAGAGATATTTAAGTGTGACCCTCTTCTCCTTTCTCAGCTTTTTCATCAAGGAATTCTGAGACACAACATGATTATTCTATATAAAAAAATGCATACAGTATAACATAACACCTTTCAAACTCTTCAGCTATCAGCACACTGCCCTGTGGACTACATTTACCAATCTTACTTCTCCCTTTTAGAAACACTCAGGTTTTATTGCAAAATCTCAAAATTCTGTTAAGAGAGAAAGAAAAAAGAAAAACCTCTGTCCATCTACCATCAGTCTTCTTGGCACTGCATCTTAGCCATCCACATTTCTTTAATTACCCTTTATATCCTAGATGATAAATACTAATTTGCTCTTTTGTCAGGAATTGGAAATAAATTTGGTTCCTTAACTCAGAATGCAATTCTAGATTGCTACTAGTGCTGAAATTCACTCCTGCTTTTGGTTTTTAAATAAAAAAGCTGTATTACCTTGATTTCATAGCTAATGGGGGTGGGAGGTGTCCTATTTCCAAGCATGTGCTATTTAGAGAACAGTCTCATGTCAGTGCAAAAACACAGAAGGAGTGAGTCATCCATATCCTGCACATGAAAAACTAAAATGATTGCTTCGGTACTAAGAAACCCCTTGACCAGCTCTCTTACTCTAGCAACACACCAAGAGCAGCACAGATATGCATTGCTTGGGTAAGGAGTGAACATGAATTTTCACCCTACCAGGCATGCCATATGTAGAGCATTAACTTAAACTGGGGCAAAGAAGATTTACATAATAGCTTTATACACTAATCGTATAGTCTTCGGACCTCTACAGTTGGCAAATAAAAAAAAAAACGGTGCCCTATTTATCAGGATAATTACTCAGGGGATCTCACACCACAAGAGAAAACCTATATAAAAATCAGTGTAACATAGCTTTTTTTCCCCATTCCCAAAGTAGCTTTCAGAGTCTAGAAAGTCCCATTATGGAAAATTCTTGTCTTTCACACTGTCATCCAAATACACTGTAGCAAACACCCCAGGAACACGTGGACTAATTTGAAGCAGTTCAAAGAAGGTAACTGGAAAGAATGGATGTACTGTCTACAGGCTTAAGTTTGTTTGTTTTAGATTAGCTGTTTGGGGAGGAGAAGTACTGTCAGAGAGGAATACAGCAGTGCTAATATAACCCAAATTTAGTGAACCAGGTCGTAAACAGTGCAAAATCTCCAGGAAATACTCATCAAAATTATTATAAGAACAATGCTGTAATCACAAAGACTTAAAGATTTTATTTATTTATCTTTAAATTGATTTGTGGGATATGCAAAATGAGGAAACTGCAGCATTGGCTGAAGAAAAAGAGCCTGCAGTATGCTAATCATACCCAGCTTTGCCAAGCCATCTCTTGTCTTCATCTGCAATAACTCTTCATTTCAGTTACAGAACTCCCTTGAAAAGGAATCCTCAATTATGCCAGACAGCATAGCACATTTAGGTTGAGAAAAGAGGTTCAACAGAATAAGAACACCTAACTCTTTCACTTGGAGCCCCTTCCTGGGAGTTGAATATTGCATTATTGATCCCTTCCCAAAGACAGTTAGAGCATTAAAGGCAAGAGCTAAAATTTAACAGGATGCTATTACTATTTACTAAGTGCAATCGACTTACGTGACAGTTGGCAAACCACTGAAAGAGGTGACCTCTGTCCAACCAAACTTAAAATATGCAATAAAATGAGAGAATGTGAATTAGGCATTCAGTACAGTACAGGCAGTGAAACTGATAGATTTTAGTTTAATATACCTAACATTATTCTTTAATGCACACAGTGACAGGGGTTGCAGAGGATGTGTGTTTAAGGATGAATTCAGTCAAGAAAAACAGGTTGCTGTTTGCAAATATGTATAAAGTAAGAACAGGTTTTTGATGCGTTAGGAGATAAATTCTAAGCATAAGGGTCAGCATGAAAAAAACACAATAATAAGCAAAAAGAACCTGTAACAAGAGTGTACCAGAGAGGGAGAGAAGATGGGAGACTAAAGGTACAGGCAAAGACTATTGCCAGCATCCTGGCATACTGCTGTCAAATGTCTTGGTGACTGTTGGGTAGCTGTAAGCATGCAGGATAACTAGCTCAATAATCGAGGTACTTCAGCACACAGTTTTTACCTCACTGCGGGTATTCATGGACTTAGAGGTAAGCATAAAATAAATTATATATGAATGAGACGGAAACCAACCAGAAGACATCACAAGCAACACCACAATCCTTATTACCAATACAAGCTAGGAGATGATGTGCTGGAAAGCAGCCCTGAGGAAAAGGACTTGGGGGAACTAGTAGATGTGAAGCCGTACAATGTGCATCTGCAGCCCAGAAGGCCAACCACATCCTGGGCTGCATCAAAAGAAGTGTGGCCAGCAGAGCTATGGAGGTGATTCTGCCTCTCTACTCTGCTTTGGTGAGACCTCACTTGGACTACTGCACCCAGCTTTGGAGTCCCCAACACAAAAAAAGACATTGAAGTGCTGGAGCATGTGCAGAGGAGGGCCACAAAGATGATCAAAGGGCTGGAGCACCTCTCCTATGAAGATAGGCTGACAGAGTTGGGGCTGTTCAGCCTGGAGAAGAGAAGGCTCCAGGGAGACTTTATAGCGATCCAATGCCTGAAAGGTGCCTATAAGAAATCTGGGGGAAGAGCTGTTCACTAGGGTATGTAGCAATAGGATGAGGGGTAATGGTTTTAAACTAGAAAAGGCTAGATTTAGGTCAGATATTAGGAAAAAGTTCTTCAATATGAGGGTGGTAGATCACTGGAAGAAGTTGCCCAGAGAGGTGGTGGAGGCCCCATTCCTGGAGATATTCAAGGTCAGACTTGATGGGGCTCTGAGCAACCTGATCTAGTAACATTGTCCCTATTTACTGCAGGGGGGTTGGACAGGATGATCCTTTAAGGTCCCTTCCAAACCAATGCATTCTATGATTCTATTCTGTGATTCTTCAATTAGGACAACACATCCCCCCAGGGGTACCCACCCAAAAACAAAGTAGGAGGCTGTTTAAAAGTCCTCCAGGAACTGTCTCCAGTGTAAAGCCATTATTCTTTATTCAGGTAAATACCTTCCTTCCCTTATCTATATCACTATTACTTTCAGATTAGATTAGTGCAAGTCACACTTTATAGTATCATAACTTAAATCTGCATGATCCAATTTCAGATCACAACCATGAGACTCCTATGCCCCAGTTGTGAGCCATGTCACTGGGAAAGCTGCAGCTGCAACACCTGAGATGTGGACAGTGAGAGCCATACCACCGTTTAATTTCTAATCACTTCTTGTACAGTGCTGCTGTGGTGGCAGGGCTTGCTCCAAGTAGCTGCCGCCATAAAAAGGGAGTCATTTGGCTTTCAAGTTTTCAAGAGTCACTGTCCATCTTCTCTGAAGAAAAGGTGGGAGGGATGAACGGAAGCATTATACAGGCTAAGTCTGGCCCATGAGCTGCCATTTGAATCAAGCTGCTATAAATCATATAACATGGATGAGACAAATTTTACCACTGAGCATATTTAGCATATTTCTCCTGCCTGCTGATGTTGGAAAACAAAGTTCTGGACAAACAAACCTCTCCTTATTCTAAAGAGCACTTAACCACACAAGACACGTTGCATATGCAGGATGTTCACCCTAGAGGGATTTTCTTTCTCATCCTTTGGGATTTTCTTTCAAGTTTTCCCAGATCTCACTGTCAAGTGTATGCTGGAAAGCTCGCTTTTGTTCTAAAATTCTTAGTGTAAAACCCACAGAAAACACACTTTTTGAGCTAGTTTGTGCAACAATCATACTCTTAAAGAAGGTTAAATTGGGCTCTTAGATCCAATACCTTGACAATCATAGAATGTATTGGGTTGGAAGGAGCTACTAACTGGATTTTGGTGGCCTGTACTTACACTTCATGGAATAAAAATTTTTTTTTTAAAATATGTTTAACCCCTAATGGATACTCTTTAAATATTCTGTACTTAATTTTTTATTTAGAAATTTAAGACATTTCCCATGCAAGCTATCCAGGTGCTACTTACTAGTAGGCACACAAGTGAAGTCCTTCAAAGCACAGAAACTAAAGCTTAATGAAGCCTACAGAACATGTGAAAAATTATTTTCCATTTTCATTATTTTACTATAGCCCTTCTTTCCAAATCTAGTTATATACACAGACCTCAACAAGCACTAACTTAATGCCAATGTCTGCCATCTCGTTGTTACCCACACAGAAAAGATAAAAATATATTGTATTTTCTACTCTGTTGTTTGTTGTTTTTTTTTACTGTGGAAAAAACATGTTTTTATTAAGACTCACATAGCATCACAGACTCAAAGAACAGCCAAGGTTGGAAGGGACCTAGATGAGATTATCTAGCACCCTGTCCAGTCATAACGCATAACTAAAACAGTCACATAACCGAAACATTTCAAGTACTGTCACCCAATAGGAAGCAATGAAGATCAAAACATGCTTTCCTGAAAATGTATGAGTAAATGAAAACAGAGAGCAATGTTCTCCTTTCCTCATCATCTTACGCATTACTGATAATGCTATAATGGATTCAATAGTGTTTACAAACCAAAGGATTAGAGATCTTATAAACTAGTACAGGATGAACTTAAATATCACAACATATTACTAGATAAACTGACAGCAACAAGAAATCCCGGTGACTAGCTTTCTGGCTAAAAATCAATCCCCATTATAAAAGAATTTGGTTAATGTGCTAAATGTGGATAAAATGTGCTATATTGACTATCCTCATTAGAAGCACAAACAGCAGTTCTAATAAACAGCAACAGTAGTAATTAGCTGGATGGTTTCAAACAAATTAAGATCACACCAGAAAATCCCCCTGAAAGGAAAGTAGGGCTCCTGGATCTGGAATCTGGCAGGGAAGCTCAATCTGTAAGAGAAAGTCAAATCGCCTTCTCTTGCTAAATGCAGTATGACAGAATTGGTGATAAATAAGTAAGCTCTGTTTTGCAAATTATCGAATGCAAAGCAAAGTACTGCGGGCATGTCCTGCAGTGGTTTACATCCCACTTCACTGACTATGTTGATTACCGTTTTATGAGCACAGACAAGTCCTTTGCTTGTCCACAATTTTTTTTCCCCAGAATAATTCTGCTTCTCACTCCAAGATATAGCTGAGCTCCTAGTCGCTGTTCTACATAATAGCCTCTTTTAGTAGCTCTGTACTATTTAGTTTTGCAGCTATTCAAGCAGCAGGACTTTCTAGAGATTGCTATTTCTCTCAAGTTTAAAATAAAATCCACACCTGCATTAGGAAAAATTACAAATTTCCCCAGAAATCCTGGATGGACTGAATGGGTCAAGCAAGTGTTGCTGTATTATAACCAAGTATCAAGTTAAATAAGGAAGATGTTACATAGCTCAGCCAATTATTTTCCCACCTTGCTATCCAGAATCATGTAGTTTCACAAAATCAGTTTCTATTCTGAAACAAAATTTTCCAAATGAAAAATCATCCAAGCAACAAGATAAAATTTAGATTTTGCCCAATTGTCCAACTTTTCCAGAAAGCCTTAGGTGAACAAATATTCATTTCTCTATTAATCTCTCTGACTTTTAACACTGCATTTTTCTTGTGTTCATAAACAATGAACTAGCTAAAGAACTATCTTTTTTTCTTTCCCAATAAAAAATTAAAAATAATGAATAGTTTACCATGGGAGAATCAGACTGCCATCTGACAAACCAAGGGCCCTCCTGAGCACGTGCAACATCCTTATGCCGATAACGTGGAAAAAAATAGTGTGCATTCCCTGGGACAAGTTACTGGGAGATGGGAATGCTGCTGTTTAATTCCTTCAAAGGCAAGGACTAGAAACATGCACCAAGCTGCCCTGCTACCATACACTCCTGGGCATATATAGTCAACCAGAAACTTTCCCTTGGGGATGACAGACAAGAAGAGAATGTGATCACTGCATAAAATAGGCATGAACTGGTCACGTCAGTGAAGTAAGGAAATAGCAGACTTCCTGACCTGCCAGGCAATTTTTTTTCTGCAAGAGAACAGATAACTTTTAAGCAGCAGATGTGCAAGGACCAACACATAATGATGCACCTGTTTTCTATCACAACTACAAAAGTTCCTTTGGGCTGATATACAGGAATGGTTTTAGGTGATTAAAAAAAACACCATAAGTTGCATTTCCACAGCTCTTTTACAGTATTTGAAGCTCAGAGTAGGTTTCTTCCTAAGGTCACAAATCAGAAAGGGTTAAAAAATGGAAAATTAAATGCATTCCTGGTAAATAGTAACTAGTGCTTGGCCACCCTGTAAGCTGGTCTAACTTCTCACACTTCCAGCTACTCCAAACTTTTGAGCAATTCTAAGTATAGTCAGACCCCTATAACAGACAAATACTAATACAATGCCACTCAGTATTCTATTTCCCTACCTTTGAAAGTGAACAGTTCCTGCCAACAGAAACTTTCAAAGGTTTTTTTCAAGTAAAAGCAAGTTGCTCTGAGCATAACCTGCAAGGTCCAGCAGGCCTAATAGCTTTGTCAGTGGCAGTTAGCTACAGATATGCTAAGAATCACTGAATTCAATACTGTCCCCATTAAGGCACAGGCCTTTTCTAGGTCTTATCAGCTGAGAAGAAGAGAACATCAGGACAAATCAAGACAAAGATGAAAAATTTTAAACAAAGGAACAAAACACATGTATTCATGACTGTCACTGAGGAAACCAAACTGATCCCTTGAACATTCCTCATGTTCCTGTTGAGCTCTTCATAGCTCATTTAGGCTCCATACTTCTACTCTACAGAAAGTTTTCCACCTCCTGTCCTGCAGAATAAGACGCGTCATTACTGACTTGCTAACTTGCATTTCCCTCTGGGATTGCTGATAATTCACATGACTTCATACACAGGATAGCTGACAAATGGTCTATCATGTGGCCCGTCTTCTTTTCCTAAAAATTCTTAATGCTGTCTGCAAGGGGACTTGGTTCTCTCCAAAATGGGAGTTAATTCAGAAAAGAGCAACACAAACTATGGAGAAATCCAAAGCTATAGGTCCTTCTACCCTTCTTGGTACAACAAAGTGACACAATCAGCTCTGCAGCAGTTATCACAGTAATACTGGCTGCAATCTTAAATCAGTTCAAACACATCTAAAACTGAATCAACAAGAACTGCAGTACTGCCTTCCTTCAAGTTTCCTATTTCTGCAAAACGTTTGTGAGTGGAAGTAAGGCTGCCTTTCAGGAGTTTGGCACAGTACACTACACTTCAAAAGAAAGTGACATGACAGAGACGGATGGCCCAATTTGATTGACAAAACTGCATCCAAAGTTGCTGCCACAACTCCCAACGAACTGCTGCCTCAGTCACCAACTGAGGAAGATGACCCTCAGCCAACTGCATTTGAAGACAAATAGGTCAAAACTCCTTGCCATACTTACCCATCATCTACTAGGATACTGTGACAAACTCCAAAAATAGGACAGTCCAGATTTTCAGAGATACTATCTATAAATCAGCTTTAAAGGCTCACACAAGTGGTTATTTCTCTGGCCAATTTTATTCTTTTGCTTTTGACAAAGTTATTTTTCTCCTTAGTACCTGTAATAAAAATTGAAATTAACTCAGCTAAATTTTATATACTTCCTCATTCATATTTTACCAAAACTATTATATCAAACACAGAACAATAAATGTCTACCTGTTTCTATGAGTGATACTGCTTTAGAATTCACATTTCTTAAATATGCCAGCAGGAGTACAAATTTTGTGTGGATGCTACAGCAAGCTTTATTTTCTGTGATTCAATAATAGTATTTTTCAACAACTAAGCTGTAGTAAAGAAAAATCACACATATAGACACACGTTTTATATATGTATATATAAAACAACCATACACAAACATCTACTTGCACACAATATATAGAATCCAAAGAATATTCCACTTCAGTCAATAAAATCAGGCAGTGTAGTTACTGAGACTATTTCACAGTCTTTTGTAATTTTTTCAAAATAAAGAAATATTTCTTATTCTGCTTGCGCTTTCAAAAAAATCGGTTCCACGTAACACATTTCATTCCATTAGAATTAGGCTTCGTTTAAATTCAGCCATTATTTAATTATACAAACAGTTACTTCATTGATATTTACGCAAATTAATTTCTATGTAATATTTTATTGTGATCAGCATTTACACACTAGGCAGCACCTATGACTTTGCAAACCTTTGCTGTTCAGAACAAGGAGATTCACAAAACATAGAATCCCACTCCAGAATCATGTTTTATTTACCTCCTAAAAACATCACCACAAACTCACAACAACTCACATTAGTGGAGAAATTTCCTTAAAATTATTTGAATGCGCCAGTTTTCAGTTCACAATGTTCTTTACCCTTGCAATTTATGGATGTATGATACTGCACAAAGAACAGCTGATGAAGAGTTCACATACCCTAGCAAAAGCTGATCGTGTTACCTCTAAACTAGCTGAGTATCGGAAAAATACACGAGAGCTGCATCAAGGGCTAATGGAATAAAGAACAAGGGAGGTCTGCAGATCATATATTTTTCTCAAAAATAATTTAGAGATGCCACAAAGAGGGACAGTGATTTTCTAACTTAAAAGTGCCTTCTATTTGCCTTTCTCTATCCTTCTTCCTTTCTGTTTTCATTCGCTGCCACGTCTAGTCACTTTTTCACCCTCTTCTTTCCCCCTCCTATTATACCTATCTTTTTCTTTAATATTCCCTCCCCAGCCATTGTGACCACAAGTCTGCTAGAAGTACTTAATAAGCAACAGCATTTTCTCATTCTTGAGGAGGGCCAAAACTTAACTTATTCCTGAAGTTTGACCAGAACAGAAACATCCGGAATCCAGATGAGTCTTTACTGCCTTTCTCCCTCCCTATCTTCAACCTCTTGTACCCTCAAGGATGAGCCCTGAATCAGAAACCTCCTTCCTGGTATCATAAGGAAGAGCTACATCTGAAACAAGGAAGTGCCTACACTTCAAAAGTCACGTTGTTATTTGACATCTCCATGTTTGACTTAGAGAAGCATTTATATTAAGTCTCTTAGGTCATGGTGATTTTCAACCCTGACCCTCAGTTTCTACAAATCATACAAACATTGTAAAAAAACCACTAAGTGAAGATCTATACTTTTATTGACAAGTTACTTCTAGCCTTTACTATAGACAAGAAAAGCTTAAAAATGTGAATCCTAAAAGATTAAGAAAAGAAGGCAATAAAAAGAGGCCCAGTACTTACTACCATGGTTTTGAATCCCATCTTTGCTTTTTGGAGAGAAAACAGAGATGTGATTCTGATCTGCAGTCCTGGAACTGACAGCAGCACCAGAAAAAGAAAAATGCAACCTTTCCACTCATCAAGACTACTTCTGCCTTGCAGCAAAAATTACGTCTGCAGACTTCAGTGATGGAGATAATTACTTTGTAGCAAACTGGATTCTTGCTTAACTCAAGGCAAGAGAGAAACAAATAAGACTCCATTTGTGCAATGTGGAATTGCCCACAGAGAGTTTATAGTAGGATGGGATCTTTGGTTCCAACTGATGACTTCAGGAAAAGGAAAGAATGTCTAGTTATACAGGAACATGGAAGAACCCAGCTTGAGCTGCGAGATCGCATCCTGGAGTATTTCTGTACTGTACAACACACTAGCTTCCAAGCTCAACAAATTTGTTCTAGAACTCATTAGGGAAAGTATAAACCCGCCAGTATCACTTTTTCAGTCATTTTCTGGACTTGTCTGCACTATGCAACATTCATTCTTCATACTTCTTACTGTAGACTTACACATTCTTAAATGAGATTGTTTAACAGCTCTCCTGGACTTTCTAGAAAACAAACAAAGAAAATACCAGATTTCCCACATTTCCTGCTACAACAGGTCTTCCATCAGTGCAGAGTACACTAAATTGTTGGTACCTTAAAGAAATACCCACAAGCCCTTGAAACCAAGGGCTGGAAAACTATGGCTTTGATTCTGGCAATACATTTTTAAATGCTTAACTTCTTCACCAAGAATAGTCTATTCTGTACAAGATTACTTGCTTTACTAAAGTGAATGCATGGTATATGTGTTTGCAGAACTACGGCCTAAGCGAAGAGGAACTGCATTCTGAATAATTTGTTATCTCAGTGTTGCAGCTCTTGCAATTACTACAAGTTGCCTGATATTTGTTTTTCTTCTTTCAAATCACAAGAGCTTTAAGAGCTTGAAGAATTGAACCATAACAGCTGAAAACCCCAGACGTAAATAAGAAGAATCTATTTAAAAATTCTATGTTTTTTTAGCAACCTTCTGATTTGAAAACTGACAGAGGAGTGTGCTGCAAGGACTGCTCTCATTTCTCAGTTTGCACATGGATTCTGACAGCAGCTGGAGAACTTTCATGAAGTGCTGTATTTAATATTTTTCCCAAGGCCCCATTAACCATTTAAATACACAGAATGTTACAAAACCTTAAATAGAATTTCCTAGCATAATGGGAAGTTGTTTCTTTTTTCAGTTAAAAAAAGGAAAAAAGACGCACTGCCAGAACAGGAGCAAAAGCAAGTTTGGTTTATGATAGTATATGTTCAAACTTTACCTCTTCCAATTAAAAAAAATAAAAACATACATTACCCTATAATACACTATTTTACACTTCTGTAATCAGCTGACACAGACAAAATACTGAACTTGACTTTCTATTTCCCCCTAAATCCAATTCTGTCCTCACTTCACTATACCTACAGTTCACTGGGCACGTGGAAACAACAGCTGCTCTTGAGACCACGTGAAATTAAAGCAGCTCTTTTGGACTTCAAGAGGTGGAATCCTCCACAGAAGAAATGCAAATACCGGGATCTCATTGCAAATTACCACATTTGTCAAATTAAGTATTCAATAACAAAATATGAAACATCACACACAGCTGATCAAGACTTTTTTTGTCCAGTGTTCTGTGACCAGCCAAGACTAGAAACATTCAGCAAGAGTGTGAACACACTCGAGACAAACTCTTCCAAGGCCTCCTACTAGTCTTGAAACTGGGAGAGAACTCAGATTAAACTTAATCAGCGCTATTAACAAATTAGCTTTATGTGTGGTTTAAGTTGTTTACTAAGGGCCACAATTGCTCCAACAAAAAAATTTAAATATTGACAGAGGGACTACTCAAAACAGATTTATGAAGACAGCAGATGAGATACTGGCAATGAACGACGATTTCAGAGCCTAGTTTTTGCCCATTCTGCTTTCACAATCTCAAGAAGAGCAGCACCATTTCAAGTTCTTAGGAATCAAAGGAAGAAATAGAAATACAAATTGTATTTTAGGGTGGGAAAACAAGAATGGACAAAGAAAACTGATTTCTTCTGCAGGCTCTTCTTTTCCATGTCAGTTTTATCTTTCAGACAAGTTCCCCTGGAATCCAGATACAGGATACAACCAAAAGCTGTAAAAGCCTTCCCATCACTGTAGTCTTCTCCGGTGCTTCAGAAACAGATTTGAAGTGTGGACAATTTTTTCCCTTCCCTTTCTCCTCACAGTCTCCCAAGCACACACTCCTG
>NW_010179259.1:33836-49758 GCF_000695765.1 Mesitornis unicolor
AATCCCCTGTATTTGAAATAGATTTAGAATTTCCCTTGTGAATTCCCCTATGATAGGAAGAAAATAAAAAGCCATTCTATGAATCTTTAACCAAGTATTGCTATGGCAACAAACATAATTCAGAACTTTTAAAGTATTTTCTAATGGGAAGTATTTATACAGACAAGTTAGTACATGGCTTTAAAACACTCAGAAATGTGTAATCTATCAGGAGGGATTACTGATGAAAAAAAGACAATTAATTTCAAATATAACATTAAAAGGTTTAAACCACTACTGTTTGGTCTAGTACTTAGATAGGACAATGATGATTATAGAAACGCTTGCTTGACCAGGTGAATGAACAAACACAGCTTTGGGCACCAAAGTATAGAAATTTCTACAATGATCGAGCAATGAATTCAAATAAGAGCTATCAAATGGCACTTTCTTCTCTGGTTTGATCTTCTGTAGTGTTCAAAATTATACTTTAGTGCAGCTTTCAGGGGCACAGAAACTCCTTGTTAACTTTCTTAACTGACAGATTAAGATTAAAAACAATGATGATTTTCTAGGTAAAGTAATGGGCTGTGACTCAAGAGATATCAGTTCTATCTATAACACTGGGTCAAGACCTACACAATTTGGTCAAATCACCGTTGTTTCAGTTTCCCATCTATATGATGAGATAACACTAGCTTTCCCCTAATCTTGGTCCAGCTTTCCTTTTTATTAGATCATGAATTTTCCAGGCAAGAACCATTTTTACGACATGGTTGCACAGGGACAGATTTTGGTTGGGATTTCTGAGTGCTATGATCAGCAGGTTTCAAACTGTGCACCACAGTTAAACTGAAGTGTTGACTGTGGCCCTAATGATTCAAAAGAGTCTGTGGATACAGTAATACAGTATCTAAACATTATTTGGAAATGGAATTGAGAGGAAAAGGTGGCAACACATATAATCACAATTGCCTTTGATCCATAAGCTTCATCTGCCTTACAGAGAGCACAGTGACCACCTGTCCCCAAACTGCTCATAACAGGGGGAGCTGAGAAGCAATCTGTGCTATTACTGTTTTTTTCTATTCTCTCTCTACTTCCCTTTCTATTTTCAGAAGAGCTGAGTCTAAAAATAAAGCGATCGGCACATAGCACAGCACTGCTTAAATGAGATTTGGTTTAGAGAGCCTGTGCCCCAACAAACAGTTTTAGAGAAACTCCTTATTACAGTTTCCACAAGCTGACTTCATAGACTTGAGATCACCTGTTTTTATACTATATATTGTATATATATTACTGATTCAACTATGTAATTATTTTTAGAAGACACAAAAGTTGATCTATCCTATTATTCTTCCCACACTAATCCTACCCTTCCAGAGGGCATTTCAAATGCTTCAGTGAAGCCAGACATCAACACTTACACGTTATCAAGTGAACTCCATGCCCCTTCTCCAACCTAGCAAGGTAAATCCAATACTACTACATGTATCAGCAGGATGAAGGGAATGCAGTCCTTTGAACAACATAAAGAATAGAGACTCTAAGTTCAATCAGCAGTATATAGAGGGTAGGACTTCATCAATGCATCTAATTGCCTTTCTGTAACACCCTCTTCTAATCTAGTTTAGAATTCCCACCAAGGAATAGCCCAAAGAGCAGTATCTGCTACAGCAAACCACAGTATGTCTTTTCAGCATGTATTTTCTTAAACTACCAAATTAATTACATTTCTGTTACTAATCTAACCAAGATGAAAATTAAAACATGCCTAATACTTTAAGTGCAGCAAGTTTGTAACTCATTCTGCCCCAGATTTGCAGCACTGGGCACTTACTTAGTGGCACTTATTTGACAGCACTGCTTGTTATGGTAGGCACTGGTAAAGTCTTCCTTTTCACAACTAATACAGCAAGCACTGGTTAAAACAGCACCACTTTAAAATGGCATCAATAATAGCTATAAAACAGTTGTAGTGGGCAAAATTTTCCAGACCCCAGAAATCTGCTTTTAAAATAAAATAATTCTCTTCTGTTGTAACAGATGCTGAGAAATAGAATTTTTTTAAAAACTCGTTTACATAGGACTCACACAAATACATTTTTTTTTTACTTCCTCTGCAGCTGCAGCTAAGAAACTATTCCCAGATCTTTGCTGAGATAGTTGGTGATTATCACATGCAAATAAAAGAAACAAACATAAACACACTGTATGCCACATTGAGTCTTATTCCTGATAAAACCTTTGGAGGACAGAAACGCAGTCAAACGAATGAGGAAAGTACACAATCTGAACTAAAAAAAAGTGGGAAAAGTTATTTTACACTACTGAAAAAAGCATTACAAATAAAGCCCAGTAAGGACAGTGCCAATTACACATTACTGCCACTGTTCGTGGTTCTCTTGTCGATTCTACATGATCAACAGTCGCTGCTCTAGAGTTCTGGCTTTCAGCATCTCAACACTTTTATTCAAGAAAACTCAGTATAAATGGCTCCACATTTTATAATTTTATGCAAGACCGATTCTAAACTTCTATTTTTTGACCTTACTATATATATAGAGAGAATATCCTTTATTTTTTTATTTAGAAAGAAAACCAAGCACCAGTTTTAGAATACACAATTGCAAAGAAGACTTGATGAAGCAGTGTTATGTTCAGCACTTTAAAGTATAAAATAAACAGAAATTCAGAAATATTAATAACAAAAGAAAGTCCCCAATTTCTTCCCCCTCTTCAAAATCACAACCTTCCAATGGTTAATCTGACACACTTCAATGTATGAGATGCAAATACTGAATAGTGGGGATTTTTTAAAAACTGGCCTTTCTATAAGATATTTACCAATAAAATAGTGTCTTCCAATTCTCTCCTCCTTCCTGCTCACATGTCATACTGTCCTTGATATCACCATGAAAATCTAGTTTAGAATTACTGAAGAAGAAAAACCCCATAAATAAGAAAAATAAAAAGGCATAACTTAATAAAAACCACAAACACAGCATTTGCAAAAAGGAGTCTGTGCTGTTCTTTCCCCCTGCTTCCATATGGGAGGCCTTCAGTCCCAGAGCAATCAGGTATTGTGTGGGCTGCAAATCATACTTCTGTAAATATATCAAACATGATTTTGTTTCTCTTTGTGCTTCAAAGAATCTCTCATGCTCATGTTGTTTATTTTTAAAGCACCTACCTAGACTTATGCAAAATACATAATACAAAACAAAAGAAAATATGTTACTTGATAGGTATATTTACTTTGGAGTAATTTTTATTTTGCATCTTCCATTTAGCCTTCTACCACTCATTTTTATCCTGGGAAGCTGATGAGGAAAGGTCAGTGAGCATGGGAACAAATTTGGTATTCTCAGCCGAGCACCACATTACAGACAAAAATGACAGCTGCAAGAAGATAAAGGGTAACTCATTTTCACTTAGTTAACTTCTGTGGACAAGAGCTGGTAGAAAGTACAGAAGAAACACTAACTTCCTTCAGCAGTTGTCAGACAGGCATCCAAGATTCAGTGCTAGCAGTAAGCAGATGAAAGTCAGTAAGACTGGTTTGTCTACCTGGGGACATTCAGGAAAATTAATCCATGTTAACTACACATGTGGAATTTAATAGATTAGCTAGACTACATTTAGATGCTGTGTGAACACCCTTGCTCAGAACCAAGAGAGGTCTACTTGGTTTGATGTAATTCAATTGGGAAGAGAAAATATCCACGTAAAAGATTTAATCAATTTTAACTGCTTTAAAATCGACATGTTTAATAATACACCTCAGCTTTCCAGTGTCTCCATTGGAGACAAAGTATTCCTTTACTTCATATAGGAAATTCTTACAGAAGCCTCAGCTCAAGGGGATACTTTTTGTTACATTCATGTGCTACAGTTCTAATTTATAGCCCCCCAGAATAAAACCCAGTAAGTAATCAAGTGTTATCACTCATTGTTTGGAAATTAAAACAAACTGCAGTTTGCTATATGAAGCATCTCAGGTAGGTTAGATCTAGTTTCTGCTTATTCGCAGAAGCTGCGATCACACCTCCTAACTGTACCCTGTTATCTGCCACGGCTTTACAGAACCTCACTCATGCAATCACTTGTATGTGTTTCAGAATGCTTTAAGTCTCTGCCCAGCAATTTCCATATGCAGCCACAGGAGACAAATTATGTTCTCACATGTTAGCTTTGATGTGAAAGACTGGAAAGCATGTACAGTTTTAAATTTCACCTATTTATATATGTATGCTGACCTGCAAGCATATGCACATAATTAAAGGCATGGCATCACAGTGGCACCTTCAGTTGTACCTCTTTTTTAATCCCAGAGAGATTTCAAGTCTCACAATATAGATTCCAGGTGACAAATGAACCCTGTATTTTTCTCTCAGATAAAAACTACGGCTCCAAGACTCACATACAATGCCAGTTATTAGAGGGGAGGGCAAAGAAGCAGATTTAATCAAATTTGCCTCCCAGCAACTTTGATGTTCTTCCTCTATGTTAACACAAAGGACAAGGAAATTCTTTCAACTATACTTTATTTCCAACTACCAGAATGACAGTTACCTATCTGATTATTAATTACCCGTTTTCATTATTTTAAAGAACTTCCATTTTAGTGATTTATCCTGGGTTTTAATTAGAATCAGTAGTTTAAAATAAATCTCATCCCTGAAACACTGCACTTTTCTTTTAAGCTTAAACAGGGGGAATTTTCAAAGGCATAGACATAAATTAGGAATTCAGCTCTTACTGAAAGTCACTGGGAATTAGTCTCCTGTCTAGGCCCTGTATCTTTACATAATTTCAGCTAAGATTTTTAAGCAAGAACCTAAAATAACATTAGTTTGAGCACTAATCTAGTTCAGACAACATTAGTCTAGGCACTGAGAGTCAATTTGGATCACTGACTGTGCTTGGTGACTTAGTTGTCGTCACTGCTATAACATCTCCCTTGAGGAGAGGAGCAAGGGTTCAGGCAGTCGCCATGAAGTGCTGTCAGGTCCCAGCTTAAGCAATCAATCAATGAGAGAAGCAAACACCTCCTCAGGTTAAATACAGATCTTCTACCTGGGCTGGCCTTCCATGCATGGCAAAGAACCACGGGATTCCAAAAGTGATTAAAATATCTTTGTTCCACCAACATTTTTCCAAAATAATCCTTCCCGCCTAAACACCTGGTTTTAGAGCTTCTGTTAAGAGATACCTGTTGTAACTTTCGAGCATTACATGCTAACAAGTTTTAAGAGCTGAATTTGTAGGAAGAGTTGCTAATAAAAAAAAAAAAAAATAACTGTGATGTGGATGAACAGCTGGACATGAGCCAACTCACCAAGACATGACGGAGCTGTCACAGGTCGGTCAGTTGGTATTTTTGGATGGCTATGGTAAAATGATACACCAATATAATTCTTAAGTATTTCTGGCTGTACAGGACAGAGTTAAGCTGTATCACTGAAAATACTGTGATGCCCTCCTGCAACAAGGAATAAACACAAAATCTTCATGTTAATGAAAAAGAACTGCAATACGTGACTGGCTGATCATCTGCAGACAATCATATTTGGTAAGAAATTTGGTTTTGTGAGACAATTCCTTGGTTTTATATACCATCTATATAAATAATTTCCCCTGTTATAAGTAGTGGTAAACAGCTTCTACAGCACACGCACACTGCAGCTACGTACATATGCATGGGACAAAGCACAGATAAGGTTGCCAGCTTCAAAGAAGAGAGGGCAGAAATGGAAGCTTACTCACAAGTCATACATACTGGAGGTGTGAGGTAGGAGGGAAGAATAACAGCTCATCCTGAAAACAAGGATCACTGCACATTCCCAAAATTAATTTGACACTGAATATAAAAATAATAATAAATATATATATAAAGAAAAGATCCAGAAAGTTGTCTTTGATCTGAATAAAAAGGTTACATCATGTACTGCTAAGACAGGCAAGCTAGAAAGATAGATCAAAATTTTCCACATAAAGGGATCAGGAGAAATCGTTTCAGTGACTGAAAACTTTGCATTACACAGTCGGTATATTGAATATCTAATAACAGCTATAACTCTGCCAGCTTCCAGTCAGGAAAACCGATATTGGCAAAATCTCCAGTCTAAACTATGAGCATTTGTTTTAAAACTTTTAGTACTGGGAAATATTCTAGAAAGTTGGATTATAATATCACTTTCTTTAAAACAATTGTGCATTATAGATTTGACAGGCTCTGCCAGTAACAAATACACTCTCCCACTCACCAACTGTGGATAAGAAATTTTGCAAGGCAAATGGACACAAGATTTATTGCCTTCTGCAAATCTTAAACTTCCATTTACATACATATCTACATACATCATAAGGTTGCAAAGATACTCTAAGCCCTGCTGTAAGACTGTCATTCCCTGAAGCTAGAAAGGCAGCCTAAGCCAAAAGAACAAGAGGGGATGTGTGAAGGGTTTTTTCTTTTGCTTAACGAAGCAGCCTATCTTTTCCTTTTTCTAATCGGATATAGGCCTACAACTTTCAAAATACCTCAGCTCCCCTTTTTATCTCTTGAATTAGAGTATTTCACTGAATGGCCACCAGCACTTGATGAAGTTCCCACTTCCTAAGGGAACTCAACTTGGCTGCCTGAAGGACAGAACTTCAGGACACACACATCAGACACAAAAGGGAGGAAAGGTCCAACCCCAAGGTACTCTGTCAAAGGTGTTACAGAAGTATTTCCCACTGCATCGATATTTTGTCTCTTGGCCCTAGAGAGGGGAGATTGCATAGCATCCTCAATAGTGGAAAAAAAAATTTTTTTTATTTTTTGGTTAAAACAAACTGAATGTTACTTTAAGAATACATTATAAAATCAGGAAGCTTCCCACAATTTTTTCCTTAGTTTCCAATCCTTTGCCACTGCAATGAATCATACAGTACCAGTTAAATCCTACCTTCAGATGTCACATATTGCTCCAAGATTAGCAATTATTTCTGTACCTGTTTGCTTTATTATAAAGCTTCACAAAGTGCTATGTGTACAGGTAATGCTTTTCACTTCAGCTTAGCTGACCAAATACTGAATCCTTTAAAACTAATTTACTGACAAACATCACTTCAATGGCACAGATAATGAGCCAAGTTCCTTATTTTTCCTTTTAGGCTTCTGTGAAGCAGTTTCTTTACTGTGAATACTAGCATCTTTGCTTTGCCTAGTAATTGAAATACTAAAACATCTCACTTGGTTTCCTCTGAAGCACAAGCACATTTCAGTGCTCATAAAAGAGGCAGCAGTGCTGAAAAATCTAAGTACACTGCAAAAAGACACTGGGCCAATGTCCTCGCACACACCTTAAAACATACACTATAGGTAACTTTCAATTCCCAAGGACAAAAAAAATCCACCTTCTTAGAGAGCTGCCAGGTGTCCTGTAGCTGGCAGCACTTCCCCTTCCCTCATTGCTAGAGTTGTCTTCTTCAGCCTGCAGTACTGCAAGCCTAAAGCTTTATTCTTACAGGCTCTTTACACACTCTGCCAGCATACACTACCAAGTGCAATCCTACTAAATACATTTTGAAAAGTTACCTAACACACTGCAATGCAATAAGATGCTATGTGAGTTCAGTATCTCCTGCTTTCCTTCTGTTTCATTTTCCACAGTGAGTCTCACGTTCCCCTCCCTGGTTTATGAGTATTGGCAGAGAAAGGCAACCATGGTTCCACCTGCCCGCAACTTAATAAAAGTCATTAGGCAAAAGCATGTCTTTCCATTGCTGCAAACAGAATAATCCATCAAAGAAACAAAACAACCAAGAAAGCACTGCTTGAAAGGCGAAAAAATTATGGAAAGGAAGATAAAGAGGCCCATAAAGTACAACACAAGAAAAGTAAAACATTTTTAAGGTGTTTTTTTAAACTTTACAGAGATTTCTGCTGTAAAAGTGTTCACCACATCTAATGCAGTCTTCACGTAGCAGCCAATTAGCAAAAAGGCTAGTTTTCTGACTGGCTCAATGTAAGCTGCACCATGAGAAAGAGGTGGGATGAGTTGACTTCCTGTGGTTCCTTCCAACCTGAATTATTCAAAGAATTGATGCTAAACACTAGGGGAGTCATAAGATTTGCTGTTAGTCATCTAGAGACCTGGGAGTACAAGACAATCAACACTTTTACAGCGATTTCAAAACAGCTTTGGAGGAAGAAGGGAAGACTAGGCAGTTTTGGGGAAGTTCTTCCAGGAGTTCACAGAAAGATACATACAGCTTGGTGTATTTATTTAAAAGTTGTATTTTTCTAGATGTGATGCTTAGGAACAACAAATAGGATTGCAGACTACTAGTTGCTTTGAAAACACTTTTTGCCTTCTACTTCTGTTCTATACTTTAAACTGTTTAAGAAAACATCACTACTGGTTACATATTTCTGAAGAAATGAACCAAAGTATGAGAACTTAGCTCAATCCAGTGGTTAAGAAGGAATAAAACCAGAGGCACTGTAGCCCAGAGCTAAGGCTTAGGAGATTTTTAAATTCCACCGAAGGTAAAGACATTGGATTCAACTTCTGAGACAAGAAAGTGAACAGATAGACATATGTCCCTTAAGCCATGAAAACCAGCTGTCGCGAAAGACAGTGGAAATGTGGGTCATGGTTAGTATATCTGAATACGATACAAAATTGTGGTATACAGTTTCTTTCTCCCTATTTTAAGAGCAGCATTTCTGGTTTTATATTCAGGAAGCCATAAAGGAATAACAGAATCAGCATTACTACTGACTTGTTTGTCTAACTACAACAATGAGGTTGACTTGCTCATCTGTAACAAACAAATTTATTAATCTAAGGCAAATTCATGAGACAGATTTTTTTAAAGTATCTTAAAAGTCCATTTCTTGCTCTTTGCTCCTCTCTGAAGGTGGATAATGAAACTCAGTCAAGTCAGATTAACTTTCATATTGTCAGTGTGGCAGTGTTTGGGTTTCAGGCAATAAACTTATTTTAGAGGACGACAAAATTGTTATCACCATCACGATTTTTTTATTTTACAATTCTATGGGCTTTTGTACTTCTTATTTTAGGGAAAACAGCTTATTTTACAGCACTTACATAGAGGCTCATTTCAAAGCTTACATATCCTCTTGGCTTACTTTAAGGATAGATGAAGTTGGCAGCTGTCCACTGAGAGTTAGGGGCAGTAAAAAAAAAATTCACAACTTGTGTTTATTATTTGCTAAACACAACTATCACCCACCAGAAAATGGGAAAACTGGCAGGAATGATGACACTAATTCTTTAATAGTCCACTGGGGATGTAGGAAGTGCTCCTGCCTACTCCAGGAAGCAAGCTAAAACCTTTCAGTGCATTGTCCCAGAGAAAAGCTGTCAAGAGCTGCAAAAAAATTCCTTTTAAGAGCATCTAGGAAAATACATGGCATGATGCCTACTGATTCTTACCAATTCCAAAAGCACAAATGCTGGCAACCAAACTCACTTTTTGGTGTCATGCACTTAAATACTGACACAGCTGATAGAAACCCCTGGCATACAGACCCCAGGAAACTGAAAAGTTGCAGATGTACTGGGCTCATTTTATCCCAACTGAGCACTGAAGTTTTGCAATCCTGAACCAGGCAAAATCTTCAAAAACATCCCTAGAGTAATGGGTATCACCTCCGACTTCTAGAAAACAAGTAAAGCAAATTTTTAAGATGGAAATATAAATTTTCAAGGTAGGACTTAAAAAGTATTTACATTCATACTTTCGCACTGCATGAATACAGGGCACAAGTAGACTCTACTTTTGCTCTCAAAATGGGTGACAACCCATGCATCTTCCAGGACAACTCAAAATGCTGTAGCACATTTAATACCACAAAACAGCTCAGCTCTCAAGTGCAGCCCTGCAGATCAAGAGGATCACAAACTTTAGTCCTCCCTAAATAGTTACCTTGACTTTTATTTTACCATTTCCATTATCCCTTCTCTTCCTATTCATCCTAGCACCACTATCACCAAAGGAAAAAAAAAATCAGTTTTGTTATGAACAGCTTCAATATCTCTCTGTTAGGAGAAAAAAAAAATTGATGTAGGAATCACCACACTGGTTACTTAGGTCTTTCCCAGTGTCAGTAATGTGTTCTGCACACTGTTACAGTTCATTCTGCACACTGTTACAGTTCATTTAGGTAGCTCCGTATAATTAACAGAGAAACTCTCCTTCTATGCCAGACCCACGAAGAGGCTTCGGTCTGGGGTGATCAGTCAGGACGAGATAGTATTCTAATTCTGGATTTAAACAGTGTTTAAAACAATTAGAAAGAGGAGAAAAAGTAACAAATACAAGAGCTCTTTTTTTTTTTGCAAAAGACAGTGATAAAAGCTTCCTCATCTACAGAGAGCACACGTGGTGACTCCTGGGTTAGAAAGTATCACGCAATCTTAACACAAGTTCTTATTTCACTCATTTATACCTCTGCCAACCCCCCAAATCTGAGGGGTCTGCCTTCCTGCAGGTTGATTTTGTTTGGACTGTTACGCCATGCTTCGCAATTCGAAATCTAGCACAAGAAGATCACTTGTATAATTTCACTGCTACTGGCTGAGCTTTGTACATCTCCTGTCATGAATCACTGAGCAACAAGCATTTGTACGACCACATCACATAACACAACGTGCAATCTGACCCAGGAGGTCAACCAACAGGCCTATCTTTCAGGTGTCTCAGGATGTTTTAAGACAAGACATGTATTAGGGTCACAGCCACCCAAATGCCCAAAATGAAACATTTCATCCTGTAAAATAAAAAAACCATTTCTGATTGAGAAGTAACACAGAATTGATTCTGAAGTGTCAAAGCATTCTTCAGAACAATGTGTTCCATTGAGTTTCAAGCTGTCAAGTCATATCGTAAGGTAAAATACCTGCTTACTATTTCCTTCAGGAAATGCCTCCACAACAGGTTTGACTAACAGCTGTATAGGCAACGTTAATTCTGACATTTCTGAGAGTGCTTCATTTTTAACTTTATGGTCTTGCACGTTTTCTGTGTGATGCATCTTTAAGCAACTTAACAGTTCAACAGTTAAGACCCAGTACCTCTACTACTACTAGATTCCTAAATACCTATGTTTATTGTTTGATTTTCTTTTAGTAGCGCCAGAGTGTTCCAATAAAGGTGAGAATTTCACTGTGCTAAACTCGACATGAGCACTCTAGGGCAAAGGGGACTGACAGTTTTACTCTCTACTTTGTATAAATTTCAGTACATATTAATAACACAGTCACAAAACAGACGAAAACTTCCAAGAAATTTCAGCACTGATTTCCCTCTTTCACTTAACTGATTTTTCCTCTCTTAGCCTGACACTGGTATGTTTTTTCAACAGGGGTTTCTACCAGTAGAGCACAATTCTGACTCTGACTGTCAGACACAGTGCTGGGATCTGAGAGGTCTGTAACTTTACCTCTCAAGCTCTGTCCCTTATGGGGGTACATGTGTCCCACATGAAAATCTGGAGAGAAACAAAGTTGCTATACAAAGCTGAGGGGCATGCATTTTCTCCTGCAACATGGGGGTGCGCCACTGTCACACAACATGAAATGTGAGGGAACAGAGGCTCTGGAGCTGCATTTTGCCCCATGGCTCAATCAGTGCCCTCTCTTACAATGCCTGAAGGAAAGAATGATTGCTATAGGTGTATATTTCCACCATCCGTGTCTACATTTCTGAAGGGATAAACTAAGTAATCTCTGAGAAAGTGCATGCTGGAACTACTGGAAAGTATGAAGAGATTTAGTAAAAAACCCATATGCTCTAGAGCAGTCTAGATGTTCTGTAGTCTCATATTCCTAAATGCTAAAAATTTCTAAAGAACATACCAGTCAAACACACAGTGTGAAACTTTTTATACAACCTCTAATGTACTAGGAAATGTCAGCCTTTTGTCCTGGATAAGAATATGGCCACATCACAACGATCCTTGCATCAATCACTTCTAGGCAAAATTATTGTAATTGACTCTAATTAGGTCAGAAAATGGAAGCAATTTATCCAAAATCTCTATTCTAGCTTGGCAGAACAGAGCAGCCTTCCTGTCTGCAAGACTTTCCTACTGTCAGTTCACAGTCCAGGTGCAAGGCAGTCTCTCACAGAGTCCCCCAAACCCACCTCTGCTGCTGCCTCGAGGTCCTCAAGGTCCTGTGGCAGGACTGTCAGTGGGACAAACACAGTTCCACCAGTGCCTGTTTCACCATCCCTGAACTGGTCATGATCTACCCAAAGAAATGGATTTCCTCCAGTCAATGGAAATTTCAAACAAAACACTGTAAAACAACAGGCAGGAATAAAACATATCCTCAGCTCATGGGAATCAGCTATGTACTAGGCATCCAAAGGACACGGCACTGATTCAGCCTCTACTACACAGCATTAGGATCTGCATCATTTATAACACTTTCACGATGCCTGAAAAGGGGCTGCACATGCAAAGCCACACACACAAGCCAAAATAAAAACCTCAAAACAACAACACCACCACCACCACAACAAAACCCAACAAATCCCCTTTCTCCAACCACATCACAAAAATTCCAGGAAGATGTTTACAGACTTCATTACACAGATGTATTACCCTCAAGAATGTTTACACATGACATTGACAGACAGTACAAAAAGTCTAAAGATCAGATAAAAATGTTGAGTGACACACACAAAAGTTACAGAAGGAAGCTATTCAACACAGCAAGCCCTTGTCTGCCATATCTTATGGCTTGCGTACTATGGGTGGTCAAGAGTTCACAAACAGTTGGATGGATTACAGTGATCAGGAGTGAAGAAACAAACAAAAACCTACATTTCTCTTAAAGGAAAGAAAATTAACTTTAAAAAAAAATTCTACTGACATCAACAAAAGCTTCCAAAACAAATTTCAAGACAATAATAGTAGCCACAGAAGCAGCTTGTTTCTGTGTTTCAAATATAACAATTCAGTTTTATCAAATGTAGCACACATTTTAGCATTATCAATTCCCCAGATTTTTCTCCTTCTGTTGGCACAGGTCGCCTTCTTGGAAATTGTCACAATATCTTTTACCTAATAAGCCAGTATGAAACAACCACTTTAATGACAGAAATTTTGCAAGATAAGCCATATATTCTATATAGAGAAATGACCACAGAATACAAGAACTCATGGAAGGGGAAGGTAGTATTTATTTATGAAGTCTCTAAATAAATTTGGGTTACCCACTAACATTCATTCTCTCGTAGATTTCATTCATTTACAGCTTTCTTTTACACCACTTAGGCATCATCAGCTATTGTGAGGTGGTTCTCAGTCTCAAAGTCTTGCTAAAGTCAATTTCCAACAATCTTAGGTCAGTTGCTACCCACTGTGTGTTTTTTTCCTCACTCAGAATATGTCTGTTTTCCTTGTGCCCTAACAGGAAGAGGAATGACATACACGGTATGTCAAAGCCTTTTTTCACCTTCCTTGTGCTTCCACTACCCTTGTGGAGGGTCTTCTGCTGACAAGCAGTCTGCGCGTTGGCTTTACCAAAGCATATGTATTTTGGTCTTGAAAACCACATTCTTCAGTTTTACTGCTGGGAATGTTGTCCTGGGAACGGTGTTCTTCGTTATAAACATAGGCTATGCTTTTAACTGTTTTGCTTTGTTCGGCCATTTTTTCTGGTGCTTGCACATACATGCATTTCCACTCATACTGCATTCATAAAAATCTCACTGTTTCTTTTACGAATACCCACTTGTATACCAGCAGTGGTCAAGTGTGTCTAAGGGTGCTGTTATCTATCACTTTCTGGACATCCACGGATACTTACCAGTCTTGACAGACAGATCTAAGGTTTTAACAATCCTGAAATCATCATAAAGGTGGTCTGGCCATGATTTTAAAATAATTTAATGTAAAGTGCAAGAAGTCAGTAACCACTTTGCTTTATCCTCAGATTTCCACTGGGCATAAACACATGTGCAAACTGTTGCTTCTCCCCTGCAGCACTCCCAGTGTTTTCAGTAAATTAGTAAGAATAGCTTGTCCAAGAGGACAACACTTCAGTCATCCAAGTAGGATCATAAAATCTGCTCAGACTACAATCTGACAGCACCCGGTATCAACTTTATGACATTTATATCAACAGTTGAAAAATGCACAGTTAACCAAACACATCCTTTCTTTTCCATCTAACAAGATTCTTTTAGCTAAAAGTTCTCACTCAAGAACACAAAGCATATTTACACATCCGGTGTCCAGGACAGATGTCACCCCAGCAGGGTGACGTCTCTGAGGTGTACCTCTCTCCTTTAAGGTATGGTGCTTAACTTGCATCTAATATCTACTTGCAAGGGAACTTATAATAATTAATTATCTCTCACTTCTACTATCAATTTGAAACGGAAATAGAGTCCATGAGATGAAGGCAGTACTTTAGCCATGAACCTTTACCAGTACGCTAGGGAGTAGAACTTTGAACCTGTGACTAATTACTGATTGGTAAGCTGGTTCTGCATGTAAAAATCACTGTTAATTCAGCATGCAAAGGGACAGCTCCAATTAATAGATAGAAAAACAATTCTTGGCAGAGAAAGCAAAACATGGCCAAACATACTAATGCAGCAGTCTGTTCCTGAATTCTCAACTCTGGACCAAGTAAATATTTTTAAGCCTACATCCGGTTAAAAAAAAGAAAATGGGAAAAAATAAAAGCAGTAATTTACAGCCACTTAGGATCTAAACTTCTTTTAAGATGAAGCAACTTATATTCCCCCCTACTCCCTCATTTGTGCTTGCAAATTTAATACAGAAGGTACGATGTAATCCTTTTTGTGTTAGTGTACCATCTCTCATGACAGACATCATACATGGAATGGTACTAGCACACAATGTATGAAGATAAAAGACATGCCAAAGAATACTTTTGGCTTGGTCCAGAAGTTACTCCATTTCTGAAACAAACTTCTTTCTTCAACGGCCCTTTAAAGTTTTAAACACAAAACAAAAACCAGCGCAGTGTTTTCCATTCACATGCAGACAGAACTAAATACAATTTTTTGATAATATGAACAGTGCAACTGCTTAGATTAGAAAATCAGTTTTAGGAAAAAAATATTCTCCATTACAACATATCACTGACTGACATACAGCTTGTATGAAAACAGTCATACAGCTTGTTTAGAGAAGACTCCCAAATACTACCAAAAATCACGTGTGTGCTAGGAAGATGGACACTGAAAAGACTTGCATAATAGACCACTCCATGAAAAGCTCAAGGAAGAACTTGTGGGTTTTTTTAATCCTCTATATTTTAAAGTCTTTAACAGTGCTAGCAGGTAGTTAATGGCATCAGTGGATCTGAAGAGAATTCCACAGAAATGTGCCTTAGTGCAGCTTCACCTACTATTAAACCTCTTGAGGGTAACAGATGTGTACTGATCTTCTGAGATTGATGCTGACTGAGATCCGTGCTTCAGTAGTGAGTTTCAGGCAGAGCTGAAAGCTGATCACACACTCCACAGATGTCAGCTGGGGGTGGCTCTAGTCAGATGCCTACCCAAAAACAGAACACTTAAATCTGAGATGCTCTGGGATCTAGCCAGTCTTGTAGTCTTCCTTCTTTCTCCTCTCCCCTCATTTATCTCACACTCCTATAAAAATCATTCAGGCAACCATATAGATGAAGTAACGATTTGTCATAAAACCTCCCTGAAAACTCATTTGAAATTATAAAGGATCTTCTATTATAAGCAGAAAAGGACTTGTATTGCAGCTTAATGCTGTCAATGCAGGAAAGTAACAGTAGACTCTGCAGCTATCAAGGGAGCAGATTGTCCAAGTTCAGTTATTGATTTTTTACTTTGTTCAGAAAAATACTAGGTTATTGCTTGGGTTAGACAGGAAATGGGTTAGAGAAAAAAAGGGTTAGCCTTA
>NW_010179259.1:49770-68921 GCF_000695765.1 Mesitornis unicolor
GAATTTGCTCATTTCCAGAGACAGGACAGGTTAGTTTAAATCTCATTAATGAGATTTTAACAACTCTTATTGAAACATCACCTGTGTTTTTCCTTCACTTATAAGTCATCTTGTGGGAAGATAATGTTCTTTTACTGGTAGCGCTAAATCTTGGGCCAGCCAAAAAGCAAGAAAGACTTTTAGAAGTGCAGGGGGAGAAAGAAGACTTCCAAGTAGCATATAGTTTTTTTATCTTGTCTTAATTTGAAACTTTTAGTTGGTTCTCATTCTTTGAGCATCTGTTGGATATAGCTACATTTTGTTTTGTTGAGAAATGTGAAGTCTTTTCTTATTCCCACTGACCGACTGCATTCAGTGAGCTACTAATAAAATGTTCTACCATATTCTTAAGCTTCTTTGAAAAATTGTGTTTGTGTCATTCAAGATTTGCTACTATTAACCTCAGTGTAGGTACAGCTATCCAGTCTTCTGAGCTGCCGTAATTTTTGTTTTGATTCATGCTCTTTAAGTATTTTCTCAAGGTCAGCTGGGCACTTGTGCATTATATTTTCTGAATGGTCTGTGCTTTTAATCCATACTGATCAATTGGCTTTCTACAGAAACAGCTGGGGAAAAAAACCGGAAAGCACAACTGACAATACAAGAGACAATGATCAGTGGGTCAAACCATGAAAATCTTAAAAATAAAGATCGAGAATTTCAGCATTAGATATAGCTTAATCATTATTTATGGACTCTTAATTCCTAGTGCCAGGAATAGCTGCTGGAATTCTACAGCCTGATTCCATCAGGCTAGATGATCAGATTAAGACCTCTGGCATTAGCAAACATCTCATTATGAAAAACACAAAAATGAAGAGACCAAGAAACTAAGAGCAAAATTTTTGCACCCTACTCTCTTGAAAACCAAAGTCACATGAAATACTTGGGCTGTGAGTAGCTCAGCTATCTATTTGGACCCATTTTTGGTTCCACTGGAGCTGTGAGGCTAGAAACACTATCGTTTGTTGTGATTGAAACAGATTGAATGGGGGCTTCTGGTGCAGAGAGAACCTTCCCAAGAAGTTAATACAGTTCTCACAATAAACAGCTCTACCATGTACCTGATAAAGGATAAGTTTTATTCCTATTAACTTATTTTGTTTGGTTGGTTTTAAGTGGGACTGAATTTACAGAGTACCTCTTTGCAACCAGAAGGTGCATTATAACAGTACAAACATGCAAAAAGTTGGTTTAAAATATAAGTAGTGTAATAAAATACTTCTGGTATATAAATGCAAAAGGATACTCATTAAGAAACTAAAAAAAAAAGCATTTAGTTTTATACAGCTGCCATTGTCTTACTGTTTTACTATTTTCCATGCTCAAAAAACCCTTCTGAAGCCAGCAGCATGCAACGTGCAGAACATAGTTATACCCTATGTAAAAGTTGCTACATCCTCAGTATCATCATCTCACTTTGGCTTTACAAAGTTTTTTGCTTATGAGCTTCTGAAAATATGAAAATCTGCACAAATTTAGCCAAACAAAGTGGATGAAGAAGAAACCAGTAAGAATTCATATTGTTAACCCTATTAGGCCAGGAATACATTTCACATCAATGCATGCATAAACTAAGCACACAATGGCCAACTTAGTTATGTCTTGGATATCATTCCAAAACTTCCTAGTACTGCTTGGCTCTCCTTTTTACCAGTTCCTTACCACAGACAGCTATTAGATCCAATTCAAACGATTCAATTCAAAATTCACGTCCAGAGAAGGGCAACCAAGCTGGTGAAAAGTCTGGAGCACAACTCTTATGAGGAGTGGTTGAGGGAGTTAGGGTTGTTTAGTCTGAAGAAAAGGAGACTGAGGGGAGACCTTATCACCCTCTACAGCTACCTGAAAGGAGGTTGTGGGAGTTGGCTTCTTCTCCTAAGTAACGAACAATAGGACGAGAGGAAATGGCCTCAAGTTGCACCAGGGGTAGGTTAGATTTGATATTAGGAAAACTTTATTTACCGAAAGAGTGGTCAAGCATTAGAACAGTCTGCCCAGGGAAGTGGTAGAGTCACCATCCCTGAAGGTGTTCAAAAACGTGTAGATGTGGCACTTGGGGACATGGTTTATTGGGCATGGTGGTGCTGGGTTGACGGTTGGACTTGATCTTAGAGATCTATTCCAACCTCAATGATTCTATGACTACTATCTTCCAATTGCACAATATCAGCAACATCATTCAAGGCTTCAGCTATGCTATCTAAGTGCTACTTATAAAAGATTTGGGGGTGTTTACAGAGCACACTATTTCATTCTTTTCAGTCGTAAATGTTACCTATAAAACGCCTTACACCAGCAAAGTAACAAGTAAAATCACTGCAGCAAGTTCACATAACAAAATAAAATGTAGGGGTTCAAACCTCTTTTATCCTCCCATTGTGGAAGCAGTACATACACACTTTTTCCAGGAAGTGAAGCAATACATGTATCATGCATACTTGGAAAACTCCTCTAAGTTACTACAAATTTCTGTACTCCATCAATCTTTCCTTCAGATATGGAAAAAAATTCAATCATAATTCCTATCTACGAATATACAAAGCCTGAAATTTTAAAAATAAAGCCATTTGAGTTGTCACAACACGATCACAATTTTGAAAGTGTCTTAACTGAAAAACTTCCTCCTTTACACAGCATTCAGATAACTCAAAGGATAGAATATATATTCAAGAAACCTCACAAAAAGAGAAGCATCTTCTAACTTCTATGAAGAATATAGGCCAAAATCCTCTGCATTTTTTTTAAGCTGTAAGTAACTGTTATAAATTTAGAGATGCTGTATTTCAGTAAAGCTGGAGAAGACAGGTTCATTTGCTGTGGTAACATTTACTACAGAAATATTTTTATTTGCTATAGCATCACCCTCTATTGTACAAGTCGCTATCTAGTAACACAGAACTACTTGCATTTCTCACCACTGTTATTTTGCCTCACAGGTTTTCCAAAGATACTCGTTCATAAAATGTTTGTCTAAATGCACTCACACATAGCACCAGGCAAAGAGGAGATGAGAGACAGATGCTTCTGCATGTTAGCGGGCAGGATGGAAAAGAAGCTGGGGAAGCAGCTTTGCATCCAATCCATTATAGTTATTTTCCTTTTAACCATCTAACAGCAACTCACGGATTCACCCAAAATGCATTAAATCCTTTGAACTTATGAAATGATGCATTATTGAAGTCACAGCAGGGAAGCCAACTCAGTTTAGAACACATAAAAGACTAGCTCTACAACAACTTTTTTATTACAAGGTTATGGATGAAAAACAAAGGTAACGTTTTAATGTAGTAAGAAGATGCATATTCACAGAAGCACCAAGGTAAAAGCACTATTTGTGTTTTTTTCCAGAAGAAATTCCTTTCCAGAAAAATGCCTCTCAGATAGATTCCATCTCAAAATCAGCAAAATAGATCAGCAATGGCTTAACCTCTTCGTTCCCTGCTCCAACACGTTACCTTTCTTCCACAGATGTTCTCTCCAGCTACTCGAGTGCATGTCTCTTGGAATAAGCTAGCTCTCCAAGATCTGAAACTCACTGCCATCCATTATAGATTCTATCTCTGCAATGTTTACTACTGTAAAACTGAGGCTGCAGTAAAGTTTGCAAGTTAAAGAAATAAATCCTATTTTTCCCTCCGCTTCAGCTTGCTTATCTTAATATAGGCCTTTACTGCTTGCAATATTTGTTGATAGTACAAAAAGTTGCAAATTCTATCAACCTATATATTCGCATATGCCAACTATACATACATAAACTGCAGGTACAGCACATACATAAGTTACTAGTGTTCCACTATATCAAAGCACAAAACAGAAGACGTATCTATGTAGTATCATCACAGGACAGAACTAAGTGAGCAAAAAGTCCTTATCTAGCTCCATCTAAGCTACTGAAGGTGAAATCAGAAGTGAAATGCATACAGAAAGAATGACTAAACCCATAAATGGTCCAAAATTATTTATTACATGAATACAAGAGACTACAATCATACTGAACAGGCTATTATCAAATCTCTTCAGTGACAAAGCTTTCTGCCAAAGAGGACAAATAAAAACAAGTGCATAAATCACACGGACATGCGGCTTAAGGCCATTATCCCAGAGGATTACAGAATGGCTTTTGCATCCCCCCTCTTTGCTTTTAATACAGCCATCTTCAGTTTAATATTGAAGCTATTATGACCAGTGCTATCCGAAGACTAGAATCCCCTATAGTTATGAATGACAAACAGAAAAACCCTCCCACTTGTTAAGAGAGAATCTAGGGTATGCTTTAAAGGTACACTCAGTAACATTAGCGTAAGAGTGTTTTTTTAATGAGTCCTGCCAGTCCTGTCCAACTGTGTAATGCTTTAATTATTGAGTGCTACACTGGGCATTATGGACTGTGGTTGCCAGGTACCACCAAAGCCCCGTGGTTTTGCTGTGCTAACCATGGCACAAATACCTAACAAAGAAACTATGCCCGTCCCAAGGTACTCACACAATCCAAAGGTACAATTAAGGAAAACAAGTGGCTAAACCAGGGAAATACAGCTAGAACACAGAGGAAACAGGGCAAGTATAGCAATCAACAGTCACCACACATTTGGGGATGCAACAAGGCAGTAATCGTTCTCAAGTAACACCACCAGTTTCAGAACATATTCAGAACATTCATTACAGACTACAGTACGTAAACATCTCACAGTCCAATTCAAAATGAAGACCAGAGTTAACGAAAATTGCTCAATTTAGACATAGTACAAATTAGGATTTTAACCAGGACTCCAGATAAAAGGGAAAAAGGGAAAAAGGGAAAAAGGGAAAAAGGGAAAAAGGGAAAAAGGGAAAAAGGGAAAAAGGGAAAAAGGGAAAAAGGGAAAAAGGGAAAAAGGGAAAACCTTAAGTAGACAATTAAAAGATTTCACTAAGTAGCCCACAGATCTTTTACAGGTCATCATGCCACCTCACCTCTGTTGAAAATACAGACATCACTACAGCCACACACAGTCTTCTCCATTTTTAAGAACACTTTTCAGAATACACTTTCATGCATAAATAAAAAGAATTCTCAAACACTTAGCTTACCATCAACCCTTTTTTTTTTTTTAATTGCAGTAAGCAACTGCAAACTTTTGGTCTCAAGGCAATCCTTCTTTCCCAGGGACACATACACACATCTGATACAAAGTGCGGACTGAATCTTGATTAGTAAAAAAATGCAGCTCCAAAGTGAAAGGCAGTGTCCAAAAACTGGAAGCAAAACCAGAAGTGAGAGAGCCAGTGAGGGGGTGGAGGTGAAACAAGAAGATGCTGCTGTAATCTACTAATACAAGAACATGAATACTGTTTATAAAACCAGAATGCTTTTCTTCCTGACTGCTAAGCCACTATTCTCTTAATGATGAGGAAGAAAGAAATTGGTTTAAAATCTTCAGTCCTAAATTTCTGCTTCAAAATTATGGTACTTTTCAGCAAGGCAGTTGCTGACTCAAGTAAAAAGCTTAGCAAAGCTGAGCAGTAATTAAGAGATTTCATTTACAAGATAATTTCACATTTGTACAAGGGGAAATGTGCTTCTTATGACATGAAATTTCCCATAATACTGAAAAGAAGCATGGAGATACAATACAATCAAAGTCTTTCATTTGTCCTGTGAAGTAAGCTATCACTTCTTATGGTAAGTAAATATGCACTTGCATAAAAGCAACTATGGAAGGCAAAACTTAAAGAGATTATGAATACCCCACAGAGCCAAAGAAAACAGTTCTTGGAGCTTTTTAGGATCTTGTATTCAAGTTCTCTTCCAAAATTCAAGTCAACAGGCATCATGCCGTTACGCTTCTATACAGTTGAAGCGTAGCTCTGCAACACGTTTAATACAATTAGACCTGTATCATTTTACACTTTATTTCAAGTCAGTGGTTTCAGTTTGTGAACCCCTGAATGTTTTACAGATGCACATGCAGATGGAAAAATAACATATGAGTCTGTATTTTCAAGTCTATCACAAATTAAGAACTTTAGAAACTCTCTACAAATCATCATTTATTCTAAATAATTCCATAGGAGTTAATGACCTTAAAGATGAGAATTTTGACTATGTAACATTCCATATTTATCTTCACCTCAAAGGAAGTTTTTCTTAATAGATCCAGAGCATCCACAAATTTAGGTTCATTATATATAAACATGGGACACACAGATGTGTCTGTGTTTTCACTAGGTTCTTGCAGAACTTCTTCCTCTCATCTGTAGTTTAACTATGGCAAGAAATTTTGCACTAACTGTTCCAAGTCTGGATAGAAAACATCTCCTTCATGTCAACATTTAGTGTTTTTAAAGGAATAAATATCTAAGAATCCAAAACTTCAGTCTACCTGTTAGCTACAGACATGCAGGGAGAAGAAAGGAAAAAACCCTACAACAGCACTTTGGATATTGAGTGACGCTTCGATGTGTGCTCACAGCACGTATTTTGTGTGCGCTGAGCACATCCCAATCTGCATTCTAGATAAAAGAAGTAATCTCGGATACACTTCTACGCCAGCCCTTCACAAAGCAGCTTCTAGAATACAGATCCTTCTCTGCATCAAAAAGTTACTTGTGACCCACAGAATTAGAGCAAAACCTTGCATATCTATATTTATGTTCTGCCAGTAAAACAAATAAACCCAAAATTCTTTAAAATCACAGCATCCCCTCCAGTTTTCACACCAAGTACAAGCCATGACAAGAACATCTTGAATGAAAATTAGTTCTAAATGAAAGCAAGAATACTTAGCACCTTTCTGGTGCATTTAATCTTTCAAAAACACTTTACAAACATAAACGTGCCAAGATATAAAAGACCTATTGTTTCAGTGAAAGGAAGCAAGAGAAAACGACGCAGAACTTGGTAGCAAAATGGACGGCTGACTGGCTGATACTTCATTTTTGCACACTGTAGTTTCATTCCCATTTTAGTGACACATGAAAACAGGTTCTGCAGTACTACTAGAACAGCAAAGGAATACTACATTACTCAATATTGAGAGATCCTGGTAGACGTGGGCTACTTTCAACACTAATACTTATCCAACTAAAATTCCTGTTGGTTTTTCTTAAATTAAGGCTGCAAATTTTTTCTATGATTCTATGGCACCGTAAGAAAAGCGTTTATATCCTTATCGAGGGTAAAGTGGTTTTCCTTTGCAGTTCCCATTACTGCATTTTCAGAGGCATATTCACCTAGCACAGTCAAGATGCCAGACACAAAGTTGTAATTTGTTTAAGTTTTTTCCATTACATACCCTGCTGAATTCCATTTTATTTTTTTTTCTTTTTAGAATGCTTTGTGGCTCTTTAGCCATAGCTAACAGGAAAGACTTATGTAAAAGATTTACCACGAAGCACTATCTGCTGCACTCATGTTCATTTGGGGTGTGTAATACTACTAACGTAGAACAAGGCTGGGATCTCTACTGAGAACTCCATGCCATCCAGAAGCATCAGTGTACGCTTGTCAGTATTCCACACAGCAAACACTGGTAGCTGGTGGATGGAGAGCCAGTCTCAAAGAACAGGACTCGCACAGATCCTCATCTATATAGGTTAGTACCTCACTCACTCCATTATTAGCAGCACTGATTTCAGTGAGACAGCTCATAGAAAAAGTGAAGCAAGAATCGCAAAGTTTTCCATCTCTGTATCTAATGTTCAGCTCATTAAAGGTCCAGCTTGAGGCCATGTGAACCTGGCAGAAACACTCCCACTGGGGTTTTAAGTAGGGCTTTAAAAAATTAGAGGCTTGAACTTGACAGAGAAAGGAAGAGAGGCCAGTTAAGAGCAAGGAGCACAGGTTTCATGTCCTCCCATTGTTCAGCTGAGTTTAGCAGACTTGGTTACTAGCGGGAATTAGCACTGGGTTACCACAGTCAACTCAGATAAAAGTTCTGGTCAGCAAAATTAAAGCATGGACTTTTGCCATCAAGTCAACATTTGACAGGAGTATCTAATGGAAAACATTAGAGGGTATCAGCTAACAATCTCCTTGGCTAAAAGCAGAGAGGATTCAAAAATGGACCTAAGATAACCTCAACAATTAGAGAGTGATTTCTCACTGCAAAGATTGAAGTTGGCAATACAAACAGCTCCTGAAAATGCTTCTCACTTTTAATAATGTTATATCTGACCTGCTAGCATACCAGTGCTCAATCCACTAAAACTTCACCAGAAATTCCATTTTGCTCTGATTAATCAAAGATACTAAGTCCTAAAAATGATAGCTGTACTGGAATCAAAACAGACCAAATAGAAAGTCCTTGGTGATCAAAAAGTATCACAAACTCAAGACATGCATGGTGAATACAGGTAAAGAAAAAGACACAAAACCACAACGGAACCTGGATTTCTTGCTATCTGTGGTGAATGACTCAGTTCCTGCCATGTTAGATACATTTCACCTTCATAAATTACCATCACATGGCAGGTGCAGTGGGATCTGTCTCCATCCTAATAAAGGTTTCTGTTTGGTTTGTACAAAAAAAATGGTGTTATACACCATTGTAAGATTTTATTTTAGCACTTTCGAGTCAAATATAAAAATGTACTTAAAATACCACATCAATTAAAACCCAATGTAACCTAGTAGAGAAAAAGAGTTATGTCCCAGAACTACAGCGAATTTTTTCAGAACTGTCCCATGTTGTTACTTCCAATGGATCACAGCACAAGACTACAGTTTTTATTTTTTCCCAAAGACATTTAACAAACAAAACCATCAATAAATAAGCCAATATTACTGAAATGACAAATGATTAAAAGTATAAGCTTAAAAAAAAAAGAATTAAAAAGGAAAGTACAAACTACCAGTTTTCAAACACTTTAGCATACCCTTACTTCTGTATTCTGTAAACTCATTCGTGCAGGGAGAGTTTCTCGCTTTGGGAATTTCTGACACCACAGCTATGTTGGTTGACAGTGTGAAGAGTGACTGTTGATTGACGTAACTTGGCTAACAGAAGCTGCCACAGTAGTCACAGTTATATTGGCAAAAACAGTGTTTTTATCTGAATTGGTTCCATCACTTGTGGATTTTTTTTTGTATGAATAAACACAAGGAGAATAAACACAAAGAATTACAGATCTGTGTGCAGTCAGTTGCACAGCTCTGATCTTGTTGGGATGACAGAGACGTGGTGGGATCGTTTGCATGACTGGAGTGCTGCAACGGAGTGATACAGGCTCTTTAGGAAGGACATGCTGGAATGACAAGGAGGTGGAGCCGCTCTTTATGTGAGAGGTTCAGCTGAAATGCATGGAGCTTTTGCCTGAGCATAGATGATGAGCCGAAAGCTTGTGGTTAAGGATTAAAGAGCAAATCAGCATGGGTGACATTGCAGTGGGCATCTGCTATTGGCCAACCCAACAGAAAAAACAAGTAGATGAGGCCCTCTACAGACAGGTAGAAGCAATCTCACATTCACAGGCCCTGGTCCTCATGGGGGACTTAAACCACGCTAATATCTACAGGAAGGACAACACAGCCAAGCATAAGCAATCCAGGAGGTTCCTGGAGAGCACTGATGACAAATTCCTGACCTAAGCGACAGAGGGTCAGTACTGAACGATGACAGGCACTTAGCTGAACGTTGTACTTACAAACAAGAAAAGACTCCCTGGGAACATGAAGGTCAAAGGCAGCCTTGAGTTGCAGTGACCACGGTGGTCTTCAGCATCCTAAGAGAAGGGAGCAGGGCAAAAAACAAGATCACAGGCCTGAACTTCAGGAGAGCACTTCGGTCTCTTCAGGGATCTGCTTGCAAGAGTCCCATGGGATAGGGCCCTGAAGGGAAGGGAGGGTCCAATAACGTTGGTTGATACTCAAGGACTGCCTCCTCCAAGTTCAAAAAGAGTTCATCCCATTGAGCAGGAAGCCTACATGGCTGAAGATCCCAGCAAAACTCAAACACGAAAAGAAAATATACAAAAGGTGGAAGCAGGGACAGGTAACTGGGAGGAATACAGAGATGTTGCTTGAGCACACAGAGATGTAGTCAGGAAAGTCAGAGCTCACCTGGAGCTGAAACTGGTGAGAGAAGTAAAAAAATAAAGTATCTGAAGGGAGGGTGTAAAGAAAATGGAGTCAGATCCTTCTCAGTGGTGTTCAGTGACAGGTAAAGAGGTGATGAAACACAGGAGGTTCCATCTGAACATCAGGAAACTTTCGGGGGGGGGGGGGGGCGGAATTTGGGGGGGGGGGGGGGGTTGCTTGTTATGTGAAGGTGACTGAGCTATGGCACAGGTTTCAGAGAGGTTACAGAGTCTTAATCTTTGGAAATACTGATAAGCCATTTGGACATAGTCCTAGGGAACCTGCTGTAGGTGGTTCTGCTTGAGCAAGGAGTGTGGACCAGATGACCTCCAGAGGTCCCTTCCAACCTCAACCATTCTGTGATCCTCCAAAAGCCCTGCTGTGTCAGAAAAGTTCCAGCCACGCATCAGTGTTTATATTGCTGTTTTATACCAGCCTTCCTATTCCATAAAGTACCCTATGGTACACAGAGTCTATGTATTTGTGTTTCACCCACCATTGAAGAGAACCCTCTCTCAACCAAGATCCCTAGGCATGACCATGACCAAATAACTGCTTTCTATACTACATTCACAAATCTGATATTTCAACCAGAAAAGTCAAGATGTTTTCCCAAATCATACTACCTTGATACATAGCAGCTTAAAATATGAAAGCCTAGGAGAAAAAAAGTAGAAAAAACAGCATAAAAAAAAAAATCCCAAAAATCAAACTCAGACCTTTCTCCACATACCAATGTCCAATGCAGTACAAACAAAACCGAGGAACAAAAACCAGAGAAAATAAAATATGATGCAAAAATAATTATTTCAGAGAATTCTTGATACTAAATGCAGGTCCAGAAATTTTTATCACAGATGTAGACTATTATATTTTTTAGTCTGAGAGCAGAAAGGGAAGAATGACACCTATGATAAGCCTGAAGAGCTTTGGGACAAAAAAGACAGACATCTGAAAATTTTGTTCTGTATCACACTACAGCACCTTCAGACATCTGCTGAATATGGATTTACCTCAGTGTTCTTTCTCTCTCTTCTCCAACTCTCTCAATCACCTTCACATTTAAAAAAATCTGCCCAGCAACACAGTGGGATACATGCCATACAAACATGGTAGCAGCTTCCTAATCAGACAGATCCTGTGTCTGTCCCTGGTTATCGCTAGTCAAAACTGATATAAAATGATGCCATCAATGAAAGTGCAACATTTGTAACCCAGACAGCATGTGTCAGTAATTCAGTGGAGACTCTGGTCTCCTTAATGCTCATTTATGGCGACTTCTGCAAAACAGCAGCGGCCTGTGCCAGTTTCCCTCTCCAGGTTCTTAGCACCACCTGGCCATAAATAAAATTCCATGTATTTAAAGAAAATTAACCTGCAACCTTTAAAGACCAAGATATACTTGTTTACTCCTTCAAGCACTCACCTATTTCCTTCTCCTTGAAACATTGTACTATTTTCTATTTTTGAGAAGTAAAACACACTCCTTTCTTCTTTTGGTCCCAGCACTGCCTCTAAATCAACAAAGAGTATCTGTAAATTCTGCTATCATGAGTTTATTTTGTCATTTATTCAGCTGTCATTTAACTTTGTTTTTTTGTTTAAGATGCACATATATTCTGTATATTTACATAAAAATAATTGTTATATGCTGAGTATCATCAGGGACTTGGTTTTATCATCTAAGGCACAACTATATTAAGCAGTAGTTCTTGCTAAAGACAGTGGTGGTTTCACATGTTTAAAGCACAGGACAGTGACTCTTTCAGGAAACCAGAGTTCTGCTCTTTGGTTTTTGACGAACCACTTGGTCAACTCTGCTCAAATTACTTCACCTGCGGTGCATCCATTTATCTTTCTGAAGTGTCATTTTCCTCACTCTAACCTGCTCTGTAAAGCATTCAAGAACCTACAGATTTTTTTCCACGACTTGCCTAAGACTAGAGAATTGGCAGTTATTCTGCATATGAAAAATAACTGTCAGCAATTCCAGTTCCTTACATACTAGTGGCACAGTATTACCATTTCTTTCTCATCCTGATGAAGAAAGAACATTTAACATCTTTCTTCTCAGACTATTCACCAACTGTGCACAGTTATTCGCACGGTGACTGTAACATAGATCAAGATCTAAGCTTACTGAATAGTAATTTCAGATGTTTCCAATACATGATGCAGCTTGATACAGCATGGTTCTCTACTGTCTAAACCAGCTGGAAATTGACCTGATTTTGGTCACACAGGAATCATTTCCAAAAGAATGCTTTTATATGGAAAGGAGGTGTTCCAGTGATGAAGGACCTGCACCACTAATCTAGACAATGCGAGTCTGAACGTCCTCAGAAGTTTGCTAGAAGCTACAGTTTTAATCTAGCAGACTTTAAGCTGCTATTATAGTGAGAACAAGAGAAAGGGGAGGCAGACCACAATGTCTGGAAGGAAACGCAGTGGTTTACGCCACTGTTAGTATACTCTCCTCTTCACACCTGAGGTCTGAGAGCAACTATGGAAGGATGCAAATTCATTCTCACACACGTCGCTTCTTCATTGAAACTGTCTAAACTGCAAGATGATCACTGGACAACGAGCTTAAGACAGCTGCATCTGAAGTATTTTCTGCTTGTACATTTTAATGTTACTCTCTGAAGTAATAGGACAGACCAAATTATTGGTCTGGTTGCATTCTTGGTATTAGTCTGATAAACTCGATATAAAATCAACAACACTAAGTACAAAATCCTCCCCTTCCTGCCCATCACCAAATGCTTTGGTTTAGCTACTAGCAGGTCCTACCTTTCAGTGGACTCAATAGCAGTACCGATTTTTTACCTCCTTTCGCCATTGGTATCATCCTGCATGTTGTCAACATAAATCTCAATGAAGGAAGGCATCCCAAACTAAAAGCTTCTACCATTTCTTTAAACTGATCATTTTCTGCTTTGTGGAACTTAATGTCGAGATGAGACTTTCTAGTACTAAAATTTGTTTACGACTTCATCACCTACTGATTTCAACTGCTTGGAAGAGTAAGTGACGAGGAACAGATTTCTCATAAATATAGTTGATATTAAAGAGCTCTGGAAGACCATGATCAAGGACATAAGTTATAAAGTATTCCAACACTAACAACAGAAAACATCCACCTTTACAGGGACCTCATTCTTCAATGCTCCAATACTCTACTTTGATAAAACAGCATCTAGTTGCATGGTGCACTCAACACTGAAGAACCGAGAATTACAGACACTTGTACCCTTTTAAAGCAGTAGGAATCATCCTTCTCTTATTTAAGAATTCTCAAGCATGCCAGCCAATCTTTTCTCTTAGAAGACTTGTCTTACATGACTGATAACCACTCTGTGTTTCAGTCTGAGTCACACTCTAGAACCAGCCTTAGCACTGAAAAAAGATAATGCTACAGAAATACAGAATTTAACTGCTGCTTGCAGAACCTCAGAGTTAATGTCAGCTCATTTTCTATAAAACACGGGAAGTCTAAGACTCCATTCTGTTAGAAAACAAATGAAAGCTAATATTCTTAAGTACAACATGATCTAAAGAACACATATTTGTGGATGTAATAATGCTAGAATGATTGGTTTTCATTTCTTATTTCTATCCAGTGGCACACACCTTTCTAGTACCTTCGGCCTGGAAAATATTGAATTAAGCTGATTCATACATTGAAGTCCAGTAATTTCTGAACATAAAATTCCATTTGCAATATTGATTTGCAGCAGCATTAACTGAAGACGGAAGGGAAAAACAGTCATCAAGGGAATTTAGAACTGAGGTGACTGAGGTTCAGCAGCACACCAGGGGAGTCAGAGAGGAGGAAAGTGAAGCTTTGGGTTGAGAAGCCTAAGTATCAGCTGGAACCTTCATCTCATTTGAACAGTTCACAGTTCTTCTTGCTTCCCCTGTTTCACCATCCAGTAACACTTTTCATTCCAGGATGAGAAGCATTATTTTCTCCAAATAAATAAATTCATTCCCAAGTCCCTAAACAGGCACAAAACATCTGGAAATCCTAAGAAAACAGAGTTCCATATTGTAAAAGAAAAATTAAAACAAATTCCACCATTCTTTTCCTTTGCCTCTCTGCCCTTTCTCTTCTCTTCCCCCCATCCCCAGACAGAATCCTTCATTCTTCTTTGTATTTACATGAAAGTTGTTCAACAGCATAGTTTTCTAGTCTTCTCCTAGTCGTAAGTCTTAGCTGTCAAATGCCTACCAAGAGATAAAATTCAAAACCTAATGATACAGCTGAAATGATGGCATTTTGCATGTAAATATCACACTCTGGGGTAAACTTCAGAGGAACTATTGAAAGCTGCAACTAAAAGTGACAACTTCACTTTTCTAGAAGTTCTAAGCAGCAGAAAATTTCTGGTGAAGGAAGCAGAGGATGCTAAAAAAGATTTTATTTTTGCTGAACCTAAGTTTTCCTGTAAAAGCATGTCAGTGCCAGAATGTCAAAGCAGGTTTAAACTGAAATGGGTGTTGTCCTTCTGATTTAAGAAAGCTATGATGCCGGTGTTCGCACTGCTACTTGCAGTGTCGCGAAACAGCAGCAGATCAAAAATTGTTACGATTTTTATCATTTTACAGATACCTGAGAAAACAGTAAAGTCAGCCACTATTAATTGATATGACCCTTGACTACCTGCCCCTCAGGCAGCATGCATAGGGTCTGGGTCAACATGGGCAACTATTCTCTGAAGACGGAAAATTGGTGTAGATATGGAGTAATACAAATGACTCATCAATACTCAAAAGCGCATAGGAGAAGAGTGGTGGCGGCATCTATGTCCAAATAACACTGCTCGAGAGATCTGAGGAATAAGGACAGGGAATTCTTTAAGGGAAGAGTCACCTATTTCTTACTATTTTCAAGTGTACCTATCTTATGTGGAGGTTATGGAGGAAGACTGCATTATGCCTACAGTGTTGTGGAGATTTCTAGCTTCCCCCATCATCAGGTTTCTGTGACTAGATCTGGCGTTTTGCTACAGCATAGGAGAGACATTGCTGCGGTTCTTCTTGCCAATTTTAAGTGTACCGTTTACTCAGTTAGCTCCACTGTTGTGGAAATAGTAGCTTCACCCCAGAAAGAACAGTGACATGGATACTACTGTACATAGTGTTAGATCAGACCTGGTCCGATCTACAAAAACAGGTAATGGAACTATTTTACACAGTTTTCTCCTAATTCTGACACAGATGGCACTTAAACAAGGATTCCAGCCTTGGCAGTTTTGGTTCAAAGTCACTGCCAAGGCCAGGATAATCCTTTCTATTAATTTTCTCCTTGATTTTTGAGCCACCTAGTTCCTTATAAAATAGAATTTATCTGCTACTCCCCTTCTACAGACATGCATTGAATAAGCTTTGACAAGACATGGGCTAGACCTTCAAATACTGAGCCAAGTGACATCGAAAAGAGTCATGAATCCTCACAAGGTACAAAGCTTATTTCTTAACCCTTATCTTCAGGTGAGTGTACCACAAAGAAGAAAAAAAAATCAGTGATCCAACAGAAAAGCAGAAAAAAGGCAAAGTAAAATTACCTTCCTTCACGGTAGTTCTGACTCTCCAGCTCTTAAAATTATGCCAAGTGTGGGATAATGAACAATGATTGATAAAACCAGCATTCACTGCAAAAATAAAGATGAGCCAAACCCGGACAACTAACAGAGCAAAAATAGTGCACATGCTCATGTGCATATGTTTCCTTTCACAAAACTAATTTTCAGAAAGTTCTGTAGCCACAGAATAAGACAAATAAACATTACAGCTCACTCTGGAGAGAGGGGAGACAAACTCACGAAGAATAACCAACTGTAAACTTGCATTGGCCATTAAGTCCTCTTCTCATGCACATCTTTATCTTAATGTTATCAGCACATGCAGGTTATAGGAAAAATAGATATACCTGAAATCTCGTATCCTTAAAATTGACATTTTTGCAATTTATTCCAATGTTGATGATGGCAGGTCCTCAAGCAAAGCTGGCAAGAGCTCATTAACGTAGGCTTTAATACAAGCCAGGAAAAAAAAAAAACGGGGGCGGGGAATAAGGAAAGAAACGTTGTTCTGTACCAGGACAAGCACTACTGTCAACATCGGCAGGAGTTTGCATGTAGACCAAGTTTAGCATACAGTGAAAACACTTTGTAGTCAGGTTATGAATTAGCCTTTAGTTTATAATCAGGCAAAAGGCTTGGGTTTTGTTGGTTTTCTGTATGAGTGTGTTTGGTATCTTAAGGTTGCTCTTATAAAGGCACACATACGGAAAAAGAAATCAGACAGAGGATGAAAGAGAAAAGTGTTCCAGTAGGGGTCTATTGACAACTGATCATTTATTCCAGGTAAAAACAAAAAAACCACATTTGAGCAAGAAACAGCCACAGAAGTAACAGCTGGGAGGACTGTTCCTCCAAAATCATTATATTTAAGAACTTTTCAGTTCAGCAATTTAAGTGCACGTAGGAGATGCCTAGTTTTACCATTTTCTAAAATAATTCATTGAGAAGGAATACTACTTTTGCTAATATTAAGTCTATTAAGTCCTACACACTGAAATTTCAGCAGATGAAGCCTCTGACAGATCTTAATGTTGCCAACAGACGTGCAGTCATTCACTACTGTTCTGCACTTTGGCTTTCTGAGGACTGTACTTTGGCATTCCAAGACTGAATAGCTGGCACAAGGAATTCAACGTATTAGTAATACTATTTTCAGTGCTCCTTCAAAGAAAAACAGTGCATATTTCTCCGGACTTGAGAAAACTTATAAACTTTTTATGCCATCTGAACTGAGAAGGAAACAAAAAGTTGTCATGCATATTTCAGATATTAAAAAAAAAAATCTTGCTATGTACTGGCATCCACATACCTCCAAGCTACGCCCTCCTTACCAGCAACTGAGGAGGGGGTATGTACTTTGAACAGGAAAGATGCAACACACAACATAAACAAAAAACTGTAAGAATTAAACATCAACAGGATGGAGAAAAGAAACCTGCTACCACAGCAGGCAATTAAAAGGCAACAACAACAACAAAAAAATCAAAACCAACCTACCAATCCAATTATCCATCAGAGACTCTGCAGTTACTGCGGCTTCTACATGACTCGCAGCCTTGCTGATCAAGAGCCCTCACAGGACACCTAAGCAATAAGAATTTCACATTTCAAACTTGGAATACTTATCAGCAATTTGCAGTTTTCAAGAAGTTTAGGATACCTGTTCACCCTGGTCATTTCTCCATTTTAAAAGAACTGCAACACTGTGAGGACATTCAAGGGGGTATTATTTTTTTCTTAACTCATTCTGTTCTTATAAATAAACTGATCTTGGATAACCTATCTCAATTTGCAGCAGGGAGAAGGAGGACTTTGTTAAAAGATTCCCCCTGCCCTGAGCTCATCACCCGAGTTGATGCTTTTTTTTCTCTAAGCTTACAGTATCATGAAGGAGCTCTACGAGGTAAGGAAAAAAGCCTACATTTTACAGGTCTTCTTGCAATACTCTGTGCATTTTCACCCCTGAATGAGGAAAAAAAAACAACCCAAACTAGTCCCCCTAGTGTACCTTTGCAGTAGGAGTCTAAAGAATATGTAGCAAATCACCATCCTTTTTGTATGAAGCTAGCTTTATTTTATTTTTTCCAGTAGAAGACATAGCCACATACAGAAACTGCAGGGAAACTAGGCAACCTTTCAATCAATTCATCTAATTTCCTGCTGTTTCTACTTCTGAACAAGTAAAAAAAAAATAAGTATTGTACAAGGAAAATTAGTATCCAGATTTCATGAAATAAAATGTGATGTGCTGACCTGTTGCCAATTGCCAGGTCTAGTTTTAACATAGTACTTTTTGTTTAGCCTGGTGCTTTCTGTTCCTTCTAGCACTGAAATTGTTTCTTAAAAAAAAGGGGAAAAAAAAGAGACACCTGATTCACTGTCATTTCCATCTTGGCATCCATACCTTCCAGAATACATAAATGACAATCAGTGCTGTGAAAATGTTTCCTGTAGTAATTTTAAGAGCACTACAAAAACCAAATACAATACATACACAAAAAGATAAGACCTTGTAACAAGTATTCAGATGCCTCCTCAGGCTCATTTTCAGTTAAAAAAAAAGGCACGTTGGAAAAAAGTAGGCTTTATTTGGTGTCTAGCAGTACCCCTGTTCTGAGTTGAACAAAGCAGAAGATGCTGCACTCAGGTGAAAAAACGAATAAAGATCGCTTGTCTGATGCTCCACAAAGAGGGGACATCACTTGCTTTCTAAAAACAAAACTGGGCACAGAAGAGCTAAAAATCTCTCCAAAAAGAGTTACATAAGGCATTGTCAAACTTCATGTCACCTCCACAGAGGCCGCAAGTTGCTATTTTCCCCCTCCCTGGTGAGCGGGGATTAACGATCTAAATGACACAATTCTCGGATAGGAGGTGATAGCAGAAGCCTGCCCAAAGGAGAGCTTCCTGCGCTGAAGGCTTGCTGGGGAGGCTGGCGGGGGATGGGGAAGCCATCCTTCCCGTCTCAGCGTCCCAGTGAAACTCCAGCTTCGCCCCTGGCCGGCGGTCAGGTCCCGTTCAGCTCGGCTGCCCGCCGGAGCAAGCACGCCGAGGGTCAAGGCGTTCACCCCCATGGCAGCAGCCACCAGCCCCTGGCTCGCCCGGACTCCTACGCACAGCCGGCGGGACGACTGGCCCCGTCCCTTCTCCGCCCCGCGGCTGGAGCCCCCCGCGGCGCGGGTGCACGTCTCGGCCGGCGGAAAGGGGCGTGGGGCGCACTGTAAACCTGCGCCTGTACGGACTGACGAGGGGCACGGAGTGCGAGGCAGAGGGGGTAACCTTGCTCGGCTGGGGGGATGGGGGAGATGTGCGCCTTTGTGCCAAGGGAGCGACAAGCGTGCCTCCGCCCGAGCACCTCTTCAACTCCGAATCTGATCGGGATTAAAATCCAAGAGATAAAAACCACCACCACCACATGCCTACCGGACTTGGATGCCCCATCCCTCGGGCTGCTGGAAGGGAGA
>NW_010179260.1:0-3674 GCF_000695765.1 Mesitornis unicolor
CTTCTGCCCTCCCCCTCCCTACCCTCGCCCTCCTCCCCTCGCTCCTTCCGTCCCCCTTCACTTTTTTCTGGGTGCTTGTGTGTGTTTCAGGCCTTCGAGGAAAAGTTGCAAACTCCCGAGTTTTTTGTTTCGTTTTTATTTTTTATTTTTTGCTATATTTGAGGGAGCAGGTGTCTGCAAGGAGAGAGCTATGTAGGAGGTGCCCGGGCGCTGAGGAGATAAATGGAGAGGATGGGGGAATGGAAGGGGTAGAGCTGCCAGTCCTCTCAGGGTATTCCAGGGGAGAGACTCCAAACCCTCCTTCTGGAGGGAAGGGGGATTGATCGCTGTATTTCTTTTTTATATTTAAAACAAACAAAAAAAAAAGTGAAGAAAAAACAACCAAACAAAACCCAAGCCAGTCGCCCAAGGATGGAGTTTCAGTAGCCAACCACAGCCGGACTCTTGGGGGAAGCGGGTTCGTGCACGCTGGCTCACGCACACATGAAGAGATTCTCCAAATTGTTTGGCTTCGTGAAGAGATAAGGCCAGCTGAGCTCAATGTTTTTAAAGGTGGGCCGTGTATGATGAAACCCAACTTCTTTTAAAGTGTAGCAGATTTCATTTTTATGGCCAAATGACAGCTTGACCCAGTTGTTATCCAATCAAAGGGCATTTTTTTGAATGTCTCTTTGTGGCACAACAGCCAACGCAAAAATGATGGCGGCTTACAATGGCGGTACGTCTGCAGCAGCAGCAGGTCACCACCACCACCATCACCACCACCTTCCTCACCTCCCTCCTCCTCACCTCCATCACCACCACCACCCTCAGCATCACTTGCATCCCGGCTCTGCAGCCGCGGTCCATCCCGTACAGCAGCATGCCTCTTCGGCAGCTGCGGCCGCAGCGGCTGCGGCCGCGGACCAGGGCAGCAGCAGCCATATTTCCCATCACCGGCACCGGGCCAGGCCCCTGGACCAGCTGCAGCAGCCCCAGCTCAGGTACAAGCTGCAGCAGCTGCTGCAGTCAAAGCGCACCATCATCAGCACTCACAACATCCACAACAGCAACTGGACATTGAGCCGGACAGACCTATTGGATACGGAGCCTTTGGTGTTGTCTGGTGAGTAGAGACAAAAGCTGAACCGGTTTTTCCTTTTCATTTTTTACCAGATCATAATTCATTCTTGGTTTTGTCATTTGAATCAGAATACAAGAAAGCTGCTTACTACAGATGTTTTTGCTGGTTCTCCTCTGTTCTTAGAAAGTTGGCTTTGCTTGTTTTTGTTGGCAGAAGAAGGTTTGGAGTGGTGAAGAGCAGCCTCTAACAGGCCACGCCATCCTCTGCTGAGACAAGTGCGATGTGTTTCTGTACCTTCTGTACATCCCATTAAAATGTGCATTCCGTGTAGCTAAGCCGTGCTTCTGAAAATTTCAGGTTACCAAATGAGCATTAGAATATCCCTTTTGACCCGAGTTAAGAGTTAGAAATTAAAAGCATATGAAAATGTCTTCCTTCTCCAGTCACCTGTCAAGATCTTTGTCTAGGAGGCGCTTTGACCTGCGGTAGCGTGCTGTGTGCTACCTGAAACAGAATATGTGAACTTTGCTCTCCTCTCATAAATGTAAATGGGATTTTCTGGCTTACTGTAGTACGGCCTACGGTCCTTTTATTCCCCCAGCTGCTATTGTGGAGGCTTCTGTCAGTGGGGCGTAATCTCCTCTAATACATTTTGTGACCACCTCAATACAATGTGTGTAGTTATTGCCCTTCAGGATCACTGAAGCAAAGCTGGCATGACTTTGTATCTAATTTTTTGTTCATAAACGCTTGTCAGTTTACCCTGAGATGTTCATTAGAGGCACGGGCGATGCCTTGGTGGTGGTTGTGAGAGCCGGCGCGTTGCCGCACACTTCCTGTATCGCAGAGTTTGAGGTGCGTCTCTGTGCCGTGTCCCCGCAGAACTTTCCGCAGTGTTCGGTCGGCGACGCTTCCTGTGCTGCTTGAGGAATTGTGCTTTAGGTGCCGCCCGTACTTTAACTTTACCGAGGTAGAAGCATTCTGTGACTGGGGTTGCACCACCGGCACGCAGCGCTTTGCAGGACAGGCCTCGCAAGGGCCGAGCGTTCGCCCCAGCCCTTAAAGTTGGTGGTGTGTAATAAAAACGGTGTTTTCTAAGCAGGCTGAACAAGCCGCACAAAGCAGGCGTAGGTTAATGGTACAGTTGATCCCGTGTCCCTTAATTCCGAAGGCCTGGAGAGTTAATTTAAATGCTAAGTTTTCAGAGGTGGGGGGGTGCTGTTGTGCAGCCGGCGCCGCTGCGCTCTCGCTGTGGCACAGTATCAAAAAGTCAAAATGAAAGAGCGAAAACTGATGAGAAATCTACTGGAAAAACTTTATCTAAGGATTATTTCCATCTGTTCGTGTATTTTTTGATAAAGCGTGGAGTACTTTTAACTTCATTGTTACGGACTTGCTTAAATGTAGGTTGTTATGTAAGGTCAGCCCTTGCTATCGTTCCTCCAAGCCTTTTGCTTACCTGTGTGTATTTCCTAGGTCTTTATTTCCTCAGTTTTATTTGCCAGTAAAATAAGGCGCAGAGAGAGATCTGCTTTCATAATATTCAGGAGAATAAAAGGTCAAGCGTGCATATTTAAATAAAATATCATTAAAAATGCTGAGAGGAAAAAAAGCGGCGTGGGCAGAAGGGTCTGCTCCTGCCTGGCATCAGGCAGAGCGGTGCCAAAAGCCCAGCCCCTGACCCCAGCAGGAGTTGCCGTGCTGGGACTGCGCTCCCAAAGTTGTTACCACAGCTTGGGCTTAAGATAACAGCAGCTTAATTAAAAAAAAAAGGAGAAAAAAAAATAGAAAAAGAGGGAGGGTGTTAAATAGAGTAAAAGCAGAAGCTTGGAGGTTGGGGCTCCTCTGGTGAAGCTGCAGGGCTGCACAGACTGAGAATGGCACGGCGTGAAATTCAGTTCCGCTTTGCTCACGGGTATTTGAATTCCGTGGTCACTGTCAGGCTCCTGGCATTTCGTGTTAACTTCTGCGAGTGAGCGCACACTGAGCTAAGGAGTCTGTAAGCAATAATTAAACTGAATTTTAGACGTCATTCAAAATGTGAAAGAATGCCTGTGTCATTTAATTTTAGCTGTGTGAGATAATGCAACTGAACATAAACATTGATTTGGGTATTTATAGTTTAAATGGACTTGGACGTGAAAAATGCACACTTCGGCATACAGAATTGTCAGTAACATAAGGCCTAGGCTAATTTCAAATGAGGATTCTGTGGCTTATCTGAGTCTTTCTGAGCGTGCATTGGCACTGGCAGATGTCTGAGAAGTTCTTATCTGTTTCTCTGAGGGAAATGGATGTTATTCTGCAGAGAGTTGGGGTATTTGAAGTCTTTCATCTTGCTGCTGAGGTGTGCGATTGCATTGTCTGGAACGATACAGCGTCTCCTGCAGTTGAGCTCGGCAGATAAGTAGTCAGCAGTGCGGGGGACTGAGTTTCCCGTCGGTGATTCTGACTGGCAGTTGAGTTGGCGTTTGTCATTAGTTCACTGGCCTGGCACTGTGTGATCTTATGGGGCAGCTAATGTGCTGCTGGAGTTTTTCACTCGTGAAGAGCCCAAGCATCACCGTGCTTCAGCATTTTCATTGTTAACTCCTGCAGGCTGGCGTCGCTG
>NW_010179260.1:4039-40254 GCF_000695765.1 Mesitornis unicolor
GCGGCGGGGCGCGCCCGCTCGCCGCTGCGGCTGGCGTCGGCCACGCGTGGCACGGTGTCTGCTGCGGCTGAGCCGGGCTCGGGAGTCAGCTGCCCCCGGGCTGGCGAAGTGGAGCGGAGTCTCGTGAAGAAGTGGCGATAAACTGCTATGTTTGTCTGTTTTCAGCGCGCTTCAGCACGGAGTTAAGGTGTGCGTGTTAGTGCAACACCGATGCTCGGTGTTTGCTGGAGCGGGAAGGGATGTGGAGGTGCCTGCCCCACGTTCTGCTCAGCTGCACTCTGGCGTGGCTCGTGGTACCCGATTTGCTGAAAACAGGGCGACTTGCACTGTAGATATTCGCCGTTAACGCATTCTTAAAGCGTGGGGAGAAATATCCAGGTTTGAGTTTCGGCAACAAACTCTTGTCTGTGCCCCGCGTTTCGAATGGTGTGTCTGATTTTTGGAAGTCTTGAGGATGTTGTGAGAACAAGGAGCTGTCCTTTGGAGAAGTGCTCCCTGTTTAGCCAGGGAGACATGCTGCTGCCATCTGCTGGGATTCTTACAGATACTAATACTAATAAAATACCCGGTGAACCTGCCAGGGCTCACAGGCTGGGGAGCGAGGGGTAAAGCCTCAGTACCTCTGCAAGAGGCGCTCGTGCTGTTTCCGTGCAGGATTCCCAGGGCGGTGAAGAGGAACCGCAGCTTCTCTGGAGGCACACAGGGAGTTATTGCTTTGTTCAAGCTGTGAGCGCTGCCGCTGAAATCCTGTGAAAATGTCCTGGTGGTTGGGGTGTATCCGCTCCCATGGGATCACAAACTGTGACTCTGAGGTGTGTGGGGACTGTGTTTGTCTTGTCTGTGTCTGCAGTTTTGAGAAGTTATTGCTGTTCATCAAAGATTGTGGAATCAAGCGATTGGTTTTATTATCATCAAAACTATCTTAAGAGGCATCTCTGTGGGAAATCTGTTACAAGTGACAGTAGGAAAAGTATATTAATTAATTTCTTTTTCGAGTCCTGACTTGCACCATTTTAAATTGCAGTGAGGTTTTGAATGTAATTGTTTCTAACAGTTTTTATCCAGAAAACCACACAGCCGTACAGTGTTCCAAATAGTCCATGCTGAGGTAGCACACTGTGTGCAGGTTGCTGTAACTTTTAAAGGCAGAAATAATTTAATCTAAATCTGCCATTCATTTCTGGCCTCCAAAGGCCTGAAATCACTGAATTAATTGCTAAATAAAAATTGAAAGACTGTTGCATACAGTTGATTGTTGCCTGGACTCTAGAACTATTTTAGGAGGGTTTAATTGCTGTGCTGATACTAAGCACAAGCAGGGGAAAGACGTTTCTAGGATAAACCAATAATCTCCTAGCAGTTACTCTGAAGGAACGTGTCATGCTGCACAAATATGCAATATGGGTAATTTGTTTTGGACAAAATTGCTAGTGTGTGTGAGGAGAACACAAGGTGTCACAGCTTCAGAGCAGTATCAGTAACTGCGGGGTGAGCTTCGCCTGGTGTCTGGTACTGCTGCACGCCACGATGGTGTTTTGCAGAGTTAATGCAAATGAGAATGCAAAAGTCCAGTCCGGTAAGCATGGAAAGTTTAAAAAAAGGTGACCTGCGAGCATTTGTTTTATGAAACCCTTCAAGACTTCCGGTGCGAGGGCTTTTTCCCAAAGCTGAAGCTGTTTGTGTTGGGATCTTTTCCAGTCCCTCAGAACTCGGCTGTCAGTGGCAGACAGTGCTTGAGCGTTAGGAACTCGTCCTGTTGAGATGGAGCAGCTGTTCAGCTCTTTCATCTGACGTTTTGGATTCGTCTAATACGGCCTTTTTTGTTATTGGAATTGCAAAAGGACTCTGAAGTCTGTCCTGGAGCTCTGGCTGTGAGACTGAGCGTAGGTGAGAACCACGCGCAGGCAGCGATGGCTGGGGCAGCAGAATATCCCCCAGAATTGGATGGAGAGGCTGGGGCAGGGGTAATCCACACCAGTAGCATTATCTGGGAGGAGAGCCCTGCAGAACGTTCAAACCAAGCAAATCCAAATCCAAATTGCCTTTTAAAGGGCTGCTGTTGCAGCTGGCTAAGGTGCACAGCAGCACTAGTCACGGACATAACTCAGGGTTTGCTTAAGGGTGAAAAACATCTACGATGTGGTATGTTGATTTTTGATGTAGTGAAATTTGCTTTTGGTAATGAGCAACAGAAAATGTTTAAAAGTAATAAACGAAACAGTCAGAAGTAGTTTTGGTGTTCCAGGCTTGGCTGCCTGCGCTGCCCGTGCTGCGTTCAGCATCGCTGATGAGCTGCGCTCAGCCTAGGTAAGTGTGCAGCTTTGCCTTTCAAACCACGCGTCTGCGGTGTCTGCGTGTGCTGTCACCCCAAAATGGGAACAGACGTTCCCAGTTCATCGCCGCCGGTTAGTTCCTTCTAGTCCCAGTGTGCAAACACTTCCCATTGCAAGCTGATATAAATGTCGTTACAATTTCCTGACTTTTTATGGGAGACTGTTTTGAAATTTGAGATTCTGGAGCGTGTTCAGAGCAGAGCCACAAGGATGGGGAGGGCTCTGGAGAACAAGCCTGATGAGGAGCGGCTGAGGGAACTGGGCTTGTTTAGCCTGGAGAAGAGAAGGCTGAGGGGAGACCTCATCACCACCTACAACTGCCTCAAGGGAGGTTGTGGGGAAGTGGGTGCTGGTCTCTTCTCCCAGGTGATGGGGATAGAACAAGGGGAAACGGCACCAAGCTGTGCCAAGGGAGGTTCAGGTCAGAGATAAGGAGGAAGTTCTTTACTGAGAGGGTCGTCAGAAGCTGGCACAGGCTGCCCAGGGAGGTGGTGGAGTCACCATCCCTGGATGTGTTTAAGGAGCGGGTAGACGAGGTACTTAGGGATATGGTTTAGGGGGTAGACAGGAACGGTTGGACGTGATGATCTCAGAGGGCTTTTCCAACCGAGCCATTCTGTGATTCTGTGAAATAACGTACCTCCCTTGTCCCGCTGGCTGGGGCTCTTCTGTACCAGTAACGCTGGGCAGAGCCAACCCAGCTGGGAGCGCTGCGCTCAACACGGCTCGCTTTGGTTTTCCTTTCTGTGTTATACCTCAGTGAGTTTTGCTGTTGCCTGATGCAGAGAGGCAGCGATTTCCTAAGAACGACACTAAGTCGTTTTTATCCAGTTATTTCTTGGAGGAAACCGTGGGGATGCCTAAGGCAAAAGAGGCAGTTGAGGAGCTGCGCTGGCTGGTGGCTCACACTTACCATCACAATCTGAAGATCTGCGGGTGATTATCTGTAATCACTGTGCCAGTGTTTTTTAAAGGATTGCTTTATCTAAATTGGATTCTGACTCTGTTTGTGAAGAAATGTAGTAGAACAACCACCTTACTCAGGTTTTTTATATGGGAAATTTTGCAGGGCTCATGTTTAAATTGTCGGGGTTTGCTTTTTTTTTTTTCAGATTTCATGAAAAGAAAATGTATGTTAACAATTAAATGACTGTTCCCCAAATGTTCAGAATTAAATGAAATGGATATAATAACTCCTTGCCTTTGAATCAGGCGTTGGGAATTAAGTGAAATTCTATCTACGTAATATACTGGGTTGTTCGTATTGTCCTGTGAGATGATGCAAGAAGGAAGGAATGTGGAGAGAGAGTGTCTTTCTCAGAGTTGGGTGAGGAGCACTTTGGGTGCATGCGTTCCCTGTGCACGATGCCGAGGTCAGCGCTTCGCAGGTCACCGCGGATGCGTGGGGTTTCGCAGCACCTGCGGAGCTGGGTGGTGGTCGTATCCACGCGCCAGCGTACGCGGGTAATTCGGGTCAGGGTGGCACTCGGTATTTTCTCGTTCCTCTCAATTCTGCAGACTTTGCAGTGGGACGGCTGGGGGCTGGCTCTACGATCTAATCTTGGATTTTCAGAAGATGCTCTTTTCCCCTCTCCCAACCCCCCCATTCTCCCCCTATTTCTGAGCGTTTAAATTGTGGGCGTCACTAATCCAGAACCACAAACGCCTCTTGTGTTTACACGTGGGCGAAGGCAAAAGCATCCACACCAATGGTGTGTGATCAAAGAGAGCAGTAAATAACGTGGATAATGAGTAACGAGTGTGTGCATTGTGCAAGGCTGCTTCGTTTCTGGAGGAACAATGGATTGGGAGTGGAAGTGGCTTTGGGCAGGTGAAGTCGGAGGAAGCCTTTGGGCTGTGTTGGAAGTGTTTTCTGATGACTTGTAATGCTTGTATCTGGGTCTCATGCATCTTTAATACTCTGGAAAGTTCTACCTGTTGGGCTGGGATACGTCACACTCAGCTTTTCCTAAGAGAAAGTTGTGTAGAGCTTACTTAAACTGGATTTGTGTTGATTAACATGAACAATAATTTGTTCATGTAATTAATAACGGTTTTTTAAAAGGCATGTTAAAAAAACCCACATTTTAAAAGAAATTTAAGTGTTAGAAAATAAGAGAATCGAGAAGCTGGCTTAGTCTGCACAACTGAGCAGAGATGAATGTGTTTTATGATGGAGATGTCTGGGGGAAGAACGCTGTGTTTTGGGTTGCACTGTTCCTGTAGCTCCTGTGTGTAACAGACCCGGCTGCTCTGTGTTTGAGGGTTCGCTATTGGGGTCTTGTCTGAGTTGTTCGTAAGCAAGCCCTGCACAGCAGCTTTACCCCGGGATGCTGCGTACCGGCGAGAGCTGGGGTTTTGTGGGGAGGTTTGGCTGCTGGAGCACTGCGAGCCTTGGGTGTCTCAATGAGAAAAGCTGCAATGGAGCCGTCGCGTCCTCTTCTTCCACTAAATGCGAAACATTTTCCCCTCTGCTTTTTAGTGGCAGTGCTGGTGTTCTCACACAGCGCACTCTCAATGGTTGTACTGGTGCTGTCTTCACACTTCTCTTAGTTTAATTGCTGTGCTCATTTCCTAACTCTGGAGACTTCCTGAGAACAGAACTGGCTGCTTTGTTAAATTTGGTGAGAAAGGAGAGTTTTTGGAGCAGAGAATAAGATGATACAGGGGCAATTGAGGTTTTAAAATCCTTCTGGCGTATGAGAAGCAATGTAAAAAGTAGGCTCTGTACTCGGAGCAGCTTCCAGGGTTTACTGAAAACCCGTTTCTGGTCAAAAGAATTCAATAAAAAGGAGCTTGGCTCAGTTGCTGTAATTTCCTCTGTAACCTTTAGAGTCTAGGAGTAAGCACTTGATTAAAGATTAAGTTATAAATATTATTACGAGAGTACTCTGAAGATGTTTGGGTTTTGTTTCTGAAACTGAAGTGTGTGGTGTGCCTGGTACTTATTTAATAGCCATTTTAACCCTCTGTGATCGATTATTTACTGGCTGGGATCGGTGCCTGTGCTCCAGCGCTTGGTGCCAGGTATTTACGGCGATACCATTGCCTTCTGTAACCAAAATACAGCCAGGGTTTTCCAGGCTGTCGCTGGTTTACACCAGGTCGAGTCTGTCCTAGCTTACCTGTGGAGCTGGGAAATCCTTAACGTAGTAAAGAATGGTTTGGGTAATGCAGTGTTAGCGTTGAGTGCGGCAGCAAACAGACCAGTTAGCACTGGTGTGGAGTGGGTTAACTGGAAGTGCAGGGTGGAGGAAGTGGAGGAATCCCCGCAGGGTGTGAAATACCCCCCTGACCACCCCAAGCTGTGTCCTTCATCATTGGGGGCATTTCTGGAAAATGACGGTCATTTGGGTCAGAATGGTGCAGATTGGCTCTGGGACGCAATATAGAAGTTGTAAAGTTTGTGTAACGCTCTCAGCGTAGGGGGTGCTGGAAGTTTTGGGAGCCAGACTATTACAGCCAATTTTGTCCAAGCAGAGCCCGAGTGAGGGAGCGGATGCTTAAATGGAAGCAGCTTCTGGCAGGCAGCACAGACGTGCGTGTACAGGATAGGGGCTTCTGTGGTTAATGCGTTTCTTTATTGGTAATGGTATTTGGCTGTAGTGAGGGCTACCAAGGAAAAAGGGACTGTTACTTCTTTTAATTTTTTTGGAACATGATATGGTGGTATTTATGTGTAATTTGAATAAAAAAATCCCTTGCTTTCTGTTCAAGATCTCTTGCAGGAAATTCTGTGGAAAAGTGAAATACACCAGAAAATGTCGCATTTCTTGGACTCTGGAGAAGGGATATCTTCCCCCCGTTCTCTTTCATATCCAAATACATTTGAATAGGTGTAAAGAAAAAAAATTGCTCACCAGAGCAACTGGTGTTTTAGTTTCCTTGGCATTTTGGAACGGTGCTGTTCCAGATTTCAATTCTGAACCTCTTCCTGGTTTCATGGCCATGTTTCTCTTCGCAATCCTGGCACCACCAGGCGGTGCTCTTTTAGTTTTCTTCCCTTGGTAAGCAGCGCCGTGTCGGAATAGAGCGTTTGCCAGTGGGAGCAACGGAGCAGAGGGTGGCATTGAACCGGTGGCCAAGTGGTTTTTCTGGATTTCATCTACAGTACTAGGTTTTGTCCTGCAAAGCTACTGACTTTCCCTTCTCTCTTGAAAGTGTGCATAGGGTTTTTAAATGCAGACAGTGCATGCTATTATTTTATTCAATGCAAATTCTCGTCACTATTGGGGAATATTTGTGAATAGCAGAAGTTTCTCCATGCAGGTCGCAGCAGTGCCAGAAATGAGCCGTGTTCTCCCCGCGGGGTCGTTGCTGAGGGGTGCACGCGTTGAGCTCTGCCAAGGAGACCTGGACTCGGATTGAGGTGGAGACGAGGACGGAGAGTCCGTGGTGTGGGCTGGGCCGTGGACTTTGTGTCACTGGAAACCACTGTATTTTTCCTTTAACCGTTTTGGTTCCTAATTGATGGGTGGAGGTTTATGGCAGGAAATACAGGAAAAATTATATCACAGTGCATTTTGAACCCTTTCCATTTATCTATGGAGTGGGAGCGCCCAGTGCCTGGCTGCTGAATGGAAGTGTGTGTCTGGCTATGGCAGCACCTATTTGGCTTCCTCCCGCCTTTGCTTTTAAAGCCCTTGCCAACTGATAGGAAACTCTTTGAAAGCCCTAAATCAGAGCTTTCCCCCCCAGACATTACACAGTAAGCAGAACAAAGGTGTTGTTAAAAAGGCTCTTCTCATATAGCAATATAACTTTTCTTCGGCTGTTTCTGTAAATCCTTGTTGGCTCATTTACTCCACATCTCTTCCTTGGAGGGAGAGGATCGTGCAGGTAAGCTTCATGGAAGAAGGAAGAGAAGAACCAGTTCTTCCCAGACTGCTTGCGATCCATCTTTCTTCATTTTACCAATTCCTCAGCTGCCACTTTTAGGTGAAATGAAGAGGAGAATTGTTTTAATCTCTTCGTGCTCTCTGACCCTGCTGTGTTCCCCCCGAGCGCTGTTGAAGTCCTGTGGGCCAGATCTCCTTGATGCCCATCTGTAGCTCGTGGGTCTGTTGGTGAAGCAGAATTACTCTTTTTGTTACTGCTCTGATTGGCTGAAGGGCCATGGATCAAACAGATCATGGCAAGACGTGATATTCCTAATGTTAATATGCACAGTGAATTACTGCACAGGGTTACACGTGTGGACTGTGTAGAGCACTGAGCGTACAAGTGTGCCTTAACCTCAACAGTTTGTGCATCTGCTCGTGCTGTGGCTGCCATTCAGAAAGGTGCACCATATACGTAACAAAAACACAGCCAAAACAGCACAGGAGATACTGAGATGCTGGGTTCTGTTCTTTTTTTTTAACGAAAGTGAGGAGTCTTCCATTCCTTGAGCATTTTTCAAGGGACAGTTCCCATTTCAATAGCAAGGATGTACCAGAGCAAACAGGAGCGGACGGAGGCTGCAAGGGACATCTTGGGAAGCGCGGCTCTGCCGGTGGTTTTGTTAGGGACGCGTGGGCTCCAAGGCATCGCTCTGGACACTGATCCTGTTAGCAGGATGTGCAGGAAGGGACAGTGCAGTGCAGTGGTTTGTGTTTTGCTGTAGTTCAGCGTATGGAAATAAAAACCAACACAAAACCAAGCAAGGCTGCCCCACGGGGTTATGTCATGAAAAGTACCCAGCACTTACTGGGTAATAAACTGAGTGAGTGGTAACTGGCATCCACCTCATTTTGTGTCTGAATTCGGATCGTTGGGGAGAAAAGCTCCCGTGTATAACGGCTGTTAATTTAAATAATAATAAAGAATAATAAATAATAATGTTAATTTAATAGGGAAAACTGCTTTTCCTCATCCCTTGCTCCTCTCGATGTTTTGAATTGGCCAAATGAATTCACCGTTACTGTCCAGACCTTTTTCTTGTTCTTTTCTCTCTGACAAGAATTGTAAATACCCGGTGTGAAAGACTCGGTTTTAATTTAGGAGCTGGGATTGGTTAAGAGGTGGTTCCACAGCCGTGCTCGTGGAGCCCATCTGCTCGGTGTGAGTGTCCAGAATTGTTGGTCCTCTCTTGAGAGCTGCTTTGGAGGGGATGTTCAGACCATGAACTGGAATAAAGGAACATGAAATCAAGACCCGCTCGAATTCTTTCCAGGGCTGAATCCTAGAGCCAGTGAAAGTTGCCACTGGGGATCTGGCAGACAAGACGTAGGGATCCAGGCTGCATCCTGAGAGGGAGAGGCTCTGTGCACGCTGTGTGCGAACGGTAAAGAGCAGAGCCCTGCGCTGTCAGCCACAGTGGCTCTGATGGAGAACGTCAGAGTGCAACTCTGACAGGGAAAAATGTATTCAAAAAATCTGTTGTGCCATGGGTCACCTGATTCAATTCAAGTGAATAAGAGTTCTACCTAATAGCTTAACTAAAGGCAGTTTTTAAATTATGAAGTGGAAAGTACCTTTTATTTGGGTTATTTTTTTAATTATATTGACGATAGGTGAAGGTATCAAAGCGCTTTTTGGGTGAGTTACGGATTTGCTCGTTGGTTGTAGCGCAAAAGCCAGGACTAAGGTGTTTGGCAGCAGGACGCTGACGACCCAAGCCCGATCTGAACTGCAGCTCTCCCCTTGCCCTGCTGAAGGAGAGCAGCGTTTGTGCTCGCGGGGCTGGGATGGTTCAGCATTTGCTGAAGCAGCTGAAGAAAAGTGGGTGAATGTTGACAGAATGGGGACCGGCGCTGACCTACTTGTGGCTTTTCTCTGATCTCTGCCTTGGGCACGTCACCTTTTTTATGCTGCTGTTTGCTCGTCTAAAACACGAAGAACTGACAGGTGTTTCATAATTTGAATATTCAATGTCTGTATCATCACTCCCACAGTTGTTCCCAAGAAGATTTTGTCCCCTGTCGTATAACCCAGTAAAGGGAATCCTTCTGCAATCGTTTTTATTTCATACTGAACTACTGTTTAAACTTAGAGCCATGAATTTAATTCCCCTTTGAAATTCTGCCTTTTCTCCCAAGAGCCTGTATTGCACTTCAGTGTCCCAGTGCTGGAATGACACCCGTGGCAGTGATTTATGTTACCACCAGGGCTTTGGCTGACTCGGGATAGAGAAACGCGTATTGAGATTTTCAGGTCAGTTCATGGGGATCATTTAAAACTAAAAATAGCTTTGGAGAGAAGGGGTTGGACGGGCGCCCTGCAGGTCCGGCCTCGGCGTTTCTTGGGATAAAGTTGTGAAACCAGACAGCTGCTGCGTGGGATGTACATTGGTTTGCTTTGTAACAATTCGGGCTGGTGGTTTTTGGAGGAGAAGGAAGAAACACGCTTGCTTTGAAGATTGTGTAGTATTTTAAGCAGTTATCTAAGGTTACCCGTTGTGGGTGCGTTTTAAAGGGGGGAGGAAAGGCCAAATACCACCCAAGCTGCGCTGCCCTGGGTGTGCAGTCTCCTCCAGCGCCTCCTCGGTTTTCCTGGGCGCTGGCTCCGTGAGGTTCGCGGGGTTGGTCGGGTGTATTGTGTTCTGCTGACGAGGCATTTACAAATATAAAAAACCCAAAACTTTTCAGCAATGCGTAGGGGTTCCGTCCTGCCAGCATCTGTGCCTGGAGGGAAGCAGGGACGTGGCCTTGCAGCAACCCTGGGGACTTCGCTGCTCTGCCTCCTGAGATCCTGTGTAACTGAAGCCGGTGACTTTACTTACACCGCACCATCAGGCCCTGATCAGACGTATCCAATGAAGACATGAAGTTAATGGAATAAATACTGCGGAAGGAGGAGATTAAAGGAGCAGGAGCATTCTGGGTGATCTCCTTTATTTGCGAGTGCCAGTGAAGGAAGCGTGCAGTGTTCTGCTCGGCGGTGGGAAATGCACTGCACGTCAGCACATCCTGCGCTTCATACCTGAAGTGCATTTATGTTGTAATCTCTGAGGGTTCGGTATGGTCGATGATATCACTGATTAGTGATTCAGTTATTGATCATTATAATGAATTTCTTACTCGATTCTACTTCAATCTGAAAATATTATCCTGGAAAAGGAAAACAGAAAGAAAGTCAGCAATAGAGACCAGCAAAAATCAGTCATCACTGGTTTCACATTGATCGGTTATTTTGTTCCTGTGTTATTGTGCACTTATTAAACATTCAGATAGACTGGCAATGGAAAAATTACCAGTTGTGAAGCTAGATATTAATTCACTGGCTTTAACAAATCATCTGAAAAGGTGTGCTCTGCTTCAGGTAAGCATTAGATAGAATACTGGCATAGTGATGCTGTCCTCCCTGATTATTTGTTAGAGTGGTGGTCATATGTCTTATTGCAGTTGGAAAAGGGATTATGTTAAGTCTTGGGAAGAAGGTTAAGGTTAAAGGACTTGAACTTCGGCAGGAGCAGCACTGGCTGGAAGGCTCAGTACCAAGCAGTGACTTAAAAAAAAAAAGTAAGGACGAGGAGTTGCTTTTACCTGAAAATTCAGATTTTGCACATTTTACAGTATTTGAGTCATTTCAGTAGTAAGCCAAGCCATCTCTCACAGAGTTACCAACGTGAGAAATTGCATTGGTTACACATTCTGCCCGTCGCAGATGTGAATTTTAAAATGCCTCGTGTTGCTCTCAGCAGGCTGTTAATTCAAAGGCGCTATTTACCTGTCTGTTCTAGTCTGTCACTCTCATATCTTAATATTTCTGAAATTGCCTTTTGAATCTAATGAAAAGGAGTGGTTATGGCTCCGGTGTAATTGAGACTGTCAAGGAAATGGGTGGAATTTCCGCAGCGCTGTGAGCCTCGATGGGATGTGACAGGGGATCACTCACTTCACTGGGCCATGGCAGTGGGACACTGATGTCTCTTTAAGCTCCCTCTTCGTCAATATAAGCCTGATTTTGGGATCTTTTTGCTGGGTGTGCGTCTGGAGGATGCGACCAGAGGTGATATCAACCCGCTGTGCTGTGGAGGAGCAGAGATACTCCAGGAGCTGTGCCAGCGCCTGCAGGGCTGCTGGACACCGGGAAGCAGGGTTCCTGTGTGGGTTTCCTCGGCTGCCGGTGGGAATGGGAATGGAGGTCAGCGAGGCTGGGATGTGGGAGGTCACGTAGCTGTGGTACGTGCTTTAAAAAGAAAGAAGCACGGAAATACATGGAGATCTCTGTATTTATTGGACACGTTACTTATTTATGAGCGTCAGAGACCTTGTGGAGCTATGCCATTGGCTGAAAAAAGAGTAACTGCTTTTATCAAATTAAGAAATATATCCAAATCAATGTCCTGTGTAGCGTAATAACTTACTCTAGCTGCGGTTCGTATAGGCAGTTGAGAAGTAAATGAAAAGGTCTCAAGCATAGCCAGAAAATTTTGTGTAAATGGGGAAATAAATTTGATTTGGGAAGCAGTTTAATTTTAAGCTTCCATGAAGGAAGACAAATTAAACATTCTTAAAGATATTAACCATAACAGTATCCCTTTAATTTTCTATCCTTTCTTTTAAGCAAGATACCCTGAATCAATTTTTGTTCAAGGAGACAGATTTCTTGCAGTAATCAGTTTTGCTTTTGGCTCTGATTTTTCAAGAATGAGTGATAATGGCGCACATGCTTGAGGGTGTGATTAGGACGCAACGTTAAAAGGCTTTTCAGGACTTGCTGGTTGCAGAAGGAGCTCTGGAGAGGTCTGCGCCTGTACCTTTGAAGCGTGCTGGAGAACAAGGCGCTTAACCCTTTCACACCAAACACACCTGGGGACAGGTGAATCCCTGTTTCCTTCAGCCTCATCCGAAAGTCAGGCATTCAATCTGTTAGCTCCTATTCGGGCTTGTCTTTCACTGCGTGAATCCTGTACCTGTCCAGAGTGGGTGTCAGAAAGACTTGGAAATTTGGAGTAACCTGCAGTACAGTTTTTTTGGAGTGCCTTTGAGGGTTTTCTGATTACCTTAAAACATTCCGTGGAGCATGTTGAGAGAACTTCGTGAAATGCTGAGAGTGCACAGTGGGAGTGAGTTAAATTAATTTATCTTTTTAAAAATAATCTTCTTAAGGAACTTATTTTCTGTTCGGTCTCTTTAAAACACACAGAAACGTTTGCTCAGACACAAATTCCTGGATGTAAAACCTACTTTACTTCCCTGAATTTTAGGAAAATACTTAGCTGGTAGAACGTACTTTTGTGCATTCCAGATGCCTACCAGTGCAAGAAGTTTCTAGTGTGGTCTGTGAACGCCTTCACCCAACCTGTAGCAATCCCCATCAGTCCACAGGTGACTTCTGTGTTTGGGAGGATGTGATCTGATGTGTGAACGGGTGCCGAGACAGCGCCAGCTCCTGCAGCTCCACGTGTGGGTGAACCAGGGCACAGGGGTTTGTCCCTGGGCTGGGATTTGGGGGGGCAGCCCTGGTGCCGGCTGCTGGGACACTTTGCACTTTAGGGCATCCTGCTCTGAGTTGAGAACAGAGAGCTCTGCTCATGGCAGTAACGGGAAGGCCAGACGCTGCACTGCTGATTTTCTTCCCTCTCATAACTTGTCTGTGTGTGGCTTTTCCTTTAAAAATTCTAGCTAAACTGATTATGAGTATCTCCTTTAAGCGAGATGGTATCGGCTTTTGCATCTCTTAGGCAATGTGTGTACAGCCAGAGGGCAAGACACGCTATAATGCCATGCTAATTGCCCGAGTGCGTATGCGAAAACTCTCCTGTTGTGAAAAAGCCAACAGAAACAAACCCCAACTCCCTTCTAATGATGCTGCCCAATTAGCACCGCTCCCTGCTCACGGCAAGGGGAGCCCGTCCTGCGCCAGCGGGGCAGGATTTAACGTGGTTTCTCACGTACGGCACTGGCGTGCAGGCCCGGCACGCGGGGGAAGCGAAGGCTTGGGTAAATGTACACAGTTGGGGTCCTCAGAGCAGCAAGCTTTGGTTATCCAGGGGTGAAGGTCGCTGCTGGCTCTCTGCAGTTCACTGGTAGGAGGAGGCACTTCCAGACAAACGGCTCGTGTGTTATCCTGGAGATTAATCCCACCTATCCCTTTCCTCATGGCCTGGGCAGAGGCAGCGTGACTGGCTGAGGTCTCCTTGGACGTCTGCTTAAGCTGTCCTTGTTCCTGAGAAAGACGTCTGTCGTTTGCACGGCCGTGGGGTGACCAGAGCTCCCAGCCCAGCAGCCAGTGGCCAGGTTAAGCCTTAGGCTGGAAAATGGACTTTTAGGCTACTGAAGTTAGATAAAATGATTTAGCATCAGAATAATTCATCTTCCATTAAGAATTACCGCAGAGCTTTGAAATGTATTGCGTACGCATTGGTGAACACCACTGGCCCTCAGGAACCAAACGCAGTGTATGGGTTGAAATTTCCTGTTTCATTCCTCAAAAGGAAATCTCTTGCTAAATGTGCACACATACGTTGTTTTATTTTCTCAACGATTTCACACATTATGTGCATGGTTTCCTCTCCTCTCCCCTCTGCTGCCTAATAGACCATGTTGTTGGTCAGTGTTTGTCACGTTTTAGGGCTCGTTGCCAGTCAATAATTCTGCAGAGAACAGATCTGATCGCACTGGACGTGGTGGCCTGTTCCTGTGCCGAAACTTTATGTACCCCGTCAAACGTCGACCAGATAAGAGATCTGATCACTGCACACCCTTTCCCTGCCCTTTCACTTCAGTCTTTTGCTTTTGTGAACTTTTCCAAAGGATTTTTTATTTCATCCCATGCTCAAATACATTTTGAGATATGCCATGGAGTTACTGGTGGTTGTTATACGAGTGTAAAATGCCTTTAAGCATTTGCCAGGCAAAGGCAGAGCTCTTTTACCTATGAACCTCCGTAGTTTTATTTTAAACTGTTTGTGGCATCATGGATTTAGTGCAATACTGTTCCTGAAAGAGTGAGCTGTGTTACTTGTTTGAAAGCAAATATGGGTGCTGAGATGCTTGTGGGTCCAGGTTTGTTACAGATCTCAGAATAAGGCCTTCTGGAAGAAGTCTGCATGATGAAGAGCCAAGCAATTGAAGAAGAAAGTTCACTGCCTAATAGGAAAAGCCTGGAAAGCAATCCTATTAAACCCCCTGTTCTGCTAAGTCCTGATGTCAATTTATAGGTGTTTTCTATAGACATAAGGGAAGGTTCGCTTCCCGCTCAGAGCAAACCCCAGCAGCAGTTTCCCACAGCGCCCCTGAGAACTTTCTTTCCTCGTCTTCTTTCTGTGTCCCAATTGCCGTGGAGTTGTCCCAAACTTGTTTTCCTACCAGTGGAAACCACTGAGCCGTTTGTGTGCGCTGGGCTGCGCTGAGGAGAGGAGAAGTTGCAGCTGGCGCCGCCTGCACCGTGGCCATAGGTGTGGTGGAGTCACGGACGACTTGCGGGGCGTAATGGGAAAGGGAAAAGGCCTGCAAGGATTCCTGGGGACAAGAATGGTCCTTGAAAACATTTGACCAGAGGTCTGGACTGTGGCGTTGATCCTTTCTGTGGTTCTGTCACTCTTTAAAAGTTTTATTTCTGGAGCGATTTGCCTGCGGTGTAAATGGAAGCTACAGTTGTGGTAAAGTATCTTTTGTCTTGATATGTTTTATGTCAGACTTCTTTGGGTTTTTTTATAAGCTTTTTGTGTAGTTCTTAAATATCACGAGAGACATTTATGTTATGAAGTTTTCCGTCTACTCACGGCACTCGGCTGCGATTCGAGAGATGCAATCCCCATTTCTGGCTCCGTCCCTCAGCTCGCAGCGTGCCCCAGGGCCTGCTTTCCTGCTGTACCCAGCCTGGCATCGTCACAAACTGCTACCGAAAACGGCCCCGTGTCGCACTCTGCCCCTGCCCGGTGCCTGCAGCGTCCCCTCCGTCACATCCAGGGACGGTGGCTTCGGGACGGCTTCATCCCGCTTTGCTGCGGTTCAACACCAGGATTGCCGCGCTGGGCCGTCTCCTCGAGGGCTTGGAGCCGCTGCCAGGGCATGGGCTGTGCGCCCCGGCGCTCGTCTGCTTCTGGTTTCCCAGTGGAAGATGTTACCTGGGAGGTCCTAACGGTCATCAGTGGCACAGCGCTGAGTGACTGCTGCAGAGAGGTGTGCGCGCCCTGGGAGATTTGACTGGCGCTCAAAGAGAAGATTAAAGAAAATAGATGTAATGGCTCTTGTGGAATAGGCGGGTTTAGCCTCATTGGCGAGAGCAGGGCTGGATGTAGAAGAACTGGCTGGGGTGGACTGTCAGTGCCTTGCAGCCCTCGGTGCAGAAGTCGGGTGAGCGTTCTGGGTGGCTGCTGCAGGAGGTTTGGCTGTCAGCTCGACTGAGGAGCTCTGGAGGACTTTGCGAAATTCTGGTGTCAGAAAAAAATGGTCAGTGTTTCAAGAGGAACAGTTCAGGCTTGTGTTAAGCGTTCAAATATACGTGTATTTGATTTTATTTTTAACAAGAGCCAGAGTCTGACGTAAGACAAATTGTCTTGTTTACCTGTGCCTTCATCTCTTTACTTGACTGTTTGTATTTCTCGTTGACTGGGGGGATCGTTTTTGTCACGTTTGTAAAAGGAGAAGTGACCAAACTGATGTTACAGAGGAAACAAGCTGTTCAATATGACAGAGTCTTACCAAATACATTCAGAAATCAAGCACAGAGAAGGAACCTGCAGTATTTTGGCTGTGGAGGTCTTGATGTCACCTGTACCAGTGGGCGATACTGCTCCAACAAACGGTTGTTGCAGTTGGTCCCCATTTTTTAAGGGGCTGGGTCATGAAACCAGTTTGTTTAAGTGGAAATGAATGTGTGCTTGTTTCCTTTTCTTCCTTACATTCCCCTTACGTACTGCAAACCCAGCAGGTGACAGGAAAAGCGTCTTCCAAGAAACTTCTACTTTTACAGGTTTGGTGGTTTTCACACCCTGGTACCCTGCCATGTGCGGGTGCAGTGCGAGTGCCGCGGGGACGCAGTGGGTGCTGGCGCAGGTCCTGACCTCTCCTCGTCAGTGAACACGTCACCAGCCTGCTGCTGGGTTTCGTTGTGCCCAAAGGCTCCCGATTGCTGTGGAAGCAAAACGTTTGACTTGGTTTAATAGTATTAAAAGTCGCTTTTTGCTGTGGTTTATGCAGTAGAGTGAAGAATCCTCCACGACTGGGTGTTCTCACAGAAACATCTGGAATCGTCTAATTCTGAGAGCTGTGGTTAAAGCCAAACTGGATACTCCTTGATATTCCCCCTTCCAAATTCCATTAGTTAACTTATGTTTTGCCCCATACCTATGTATCATTTTTTGCTGAGTTCTTTTTGGTTTCAGTCCTGATCCCTCACCTCCTGATCCCCAACTACAGCTGATGCTTAACCAGGGAAACCTCTGCAGCCTTAGAGGGGCTGGAAGCACCCCTGGACCCTGTGAGTGAGGGATGGGTCCCACCCGCAGCAGCACCCGGCTCCGTGCTCTGGGATGGGACGTCCCAACTCCGTGCGCTGGGATGGGACGTCCTAACTCTATGCACTGGGATGGGACGTCCCCAGCTCCATGCACTGGGATGGGACGTCCCAGCGGAGCAGGGCAGGGAGTTGAAGTGGGCTCCCCCAAGAGTGGCAGTCGGGAGCGCTGCCCCTCTGCTCCTGCTCTCAGTTGGCTCCTTGGAGCTGCTGGTTCCTGCTGTCATTTTCAAGAGCTTTTCCGATTCTTCTCAGCCCTGTGTTTCCCACCATAGGAACAGTCTGGTATCAGCTTTCCCGAGTCCCCCTCTGCCCCTTGTTTAAAACACAAATACACAGTGGCTGCTAACGAATGTGTGGGGCTCGTTCTCCTTTGGCTCCCAACCACCGTCAGTGACTACCTCTGTCTTTCTGGGTTGGTGGAGTTGTTTTGTACTTCGAAGTCAGACGTGGTACTTGGAGATCAGGCAGATATTTGACTACCCCACGGTAGTTTTTAATTTGGCTATTTACACCTGAGACAAAAGCAGCAGCTTTCTGCGTCGTCTGCAGGAGCCACGCGGTGGATAGGACAGGCAGCAGCTTTTTAAGGACAAACGCAGTCGTCGGGGTACAGCGCTGGATGTGGTTATGGCATTGCACTGAGGAGAAGGTTATTTTGGTCACCCCAGTAAAAATATGCAGGCAAAAAACGAAGGTTTCCTACCAGCTGAAGATCTAGAAACCCTGTTTTGTAGTGAGAAGCCTCACCTTAAAAACTGTGATTGGGAATAGAGGCGCCATAATCTCCTTGCTCTACTTTATGGGTCTCATTATAAAGTTCTATTTTCAGGATCTAATTACTTTAAGTTAAAGTACTTGCCGTGTGCGAAGCACCTTGCAGTTTCTGAGGTGCTGTACTCGCACCCCATGAGCTCTGTGGGAGAAAGGCAGGCATCGCCTGGTTTGCATTTGCGGACACAGATACCACGAGCTGGTGCTTCTCCAGCTGTGAAGTGAGTTAATGATGGGCCGAGTCGTAGCCCTGCGCTTGCCGCGGCTCTGTCAATGGGTTATTAATGGTTTTGCCCTCTTAGGAGAGGAAGAAGAAAGCAGCAGACCCGACAAAATCAGATGTGTGTAACTGAGCGAATGTTTTACTCTGAATTGCCTGACGGCGCCATGTGATGTTCTGAACCTTCGTTCTGTAGGTCAGTAACAGATCCACGCGACGGAAAGAGAGTTGCACTCAAAAAGATGCCCAACGTCTTCCAAAATTTGGTCTCTTGTAAAAGGGTCTTCCGGGAGTTGAAGATGTTGTGTTTTTTTAAGCATGACAATGTAAGTAAATTCAAAGTCATTTTTAAGTCTTTGATAAAGCCTAATTGTGTAATGGAGCTATCTGTAACAGAAGGGGTTTCTTTTTCATTTAAATTATAGAATAACTAAAATGCTTTAAAAGCTCTCTAATTTTATGGTTATCAGATTTCCTGGAAACTCAGATATTGCTGTTGCAAGCACTGTACAAATGGAATTATCAAGAATCTAAGGATATTCATAATTTCCCTTCCAAAATGATTGCAAATAGACAGGCAATACACTTCCACCTAATCTTGTTTTGGGCTTTAGATAAATGTCGGTCTGCGCAAAGCTGTGCCAGCTGGAGTTGCTTTTTTGCGTTTCTTTCAAATATTTTATGGGTATATACCTGTATTTGAAATAAACCAATTCTTACTAGGTAGATAAGTTTACGCTTTTACTTGAACAGCTGGAAAAAGTTTCTTGAATGATAAAAGAAGAGCCCCTGAATGTAGAGAATACCAGACTGACGGGCTGTTCAAGCCCCGTATTTCGTGGCCCAGAGCATTGCCACGGCTGCGGGACGCGGCACGGCTCAGCTCTGCAGTCAGGGTGCACCCCCCTGCCTCCTTGGAAGGGGTTTGGATTTGCTTGATCTCATGTGGTGTTTCCTAGGTACTCTCTGCCCTCGACATCCTCCAGCCTCCACACATCGACTATTTTGAAGAAATGTATCCTAAATATAAAATAAGGCATCTCAGTTGAGGTAGGTGTCGTTAGCTTAGAGACTGCAGGTAGCCGGTGGAATCCACGCAACACAACTGCAAAGACACGGAGCCTGCGTCTGAACGGTTTTATTTAAAGAAGTGAATCCACCGTTGAGAACTTCAGTGGCTGGTAACGTTGGAGATGAAGTGGTGCGGGATTGAACACGAAGCTTGGAATACGCGAGAGCTTTATGAACTGTTGAGATATTTTTACAACAAGCTGTTAGTAACAAAATGTCCTTTGTAGGCTTTGGTAAAAGTGATATTTTAGAGAGCAGATCACCAAATATCCTAACACACTGACATTTCCATTACCAAATTAACATTTCGGTACAGGGATCTGCCATGCAGCTGAGGTCAGCAAATAGACTTCTGCGTTTCTGTGGAAAACCCCGACAGCAAACACCAGAAATCGGACTCGGTGCTGAGGTGTGGAAAGCGAGCACTGGGATCGTAGCGCGTTCAGCGATGTGCACGTCACCTCGTTGCACTGCTCCGTTCACAGCTTTGGTTGCAGTCTTGCCGGTTTCCACATCCAAATTGAGAAAGTGAAAACTGTCTCCCCAGGCTGAAATTGCTACCCAAGTCTTGTACATCAGGTGGGGGGTGACAAATTGTCCGATGCACGCTTGGGTAAGACACCTGCCAGTCAATTTTCATCTGAAAATGCATGCGTATCCGTTCAGGAGCACGTGTGAAGTGTTAGGATTGAGGGTTTGGGTTTGTTTTCTAAAATGATACAGGTTTATGTTTAAATGAGAGCGTTTCCTGTTCCCTGGCTGCAGAGCAGGGTTTGGGTTTAACCAGAAGCGAATGCGCTGTCCACAGCTGCCCGGGTCGCGCTCTGCTCTGGCGGTGTCGTCTTCATGGAGCTGGTGGCTGCTGAGGGGGCTCGGCTGCTTTTTGGCCTGACCCGCTTTACAGGACAATTGGTGGGGGGAAAATTGTCCTTCTGTATTTTTAGATAAACGGAACTTGGTGAAGTGCGGTTTGATCTATTTATAATGCCGTGAATTGGCTGAGGGAAGGAGGTCTGTTTTAAGCTGGGTGACTTAACCGAAGCACAGCATGATTTACGGGCCGGTAAACAAGTTCACTGGTTGAAAATACTGCTGTGCTATATTAGGGCTTTTTCATATGAATGTTAGGTAAAGCTCTGAAAGTTTGCTTTGATGTGTCTTTCATGTGAGTGGCATACGAGCAGTCTTCAAAACCCGGATTTTGGTTATTTGCACTAGTTCAATGCCCTCCTTTTATAGCAAGTCATACGAGTTATAAATCAGATCTAGGTTAAGGATTGCTCCTTCCGTGTAATTGTATGGTGAAGAATATTTAAATGGGATAAGCTTATTTTTATGAGCTTAGCTACTGCCAAGTTTTGAATGTTAAGCCAGAAATGTTAGTCTCCTTCATGGTTTACTGATTTTAAGTCATTCTGGCTGGTATTTTATAGGACTGTCTTTTGTCTTTTCTCATTTGTTTGCACTTCTTGACTCTAATCTCGGTAACAGAAAACTATTTACTTTGTGTAGTTTTCTTTTTCATTTCTTTGGCAATAATTGCAATAAGCGCACTTATGACCCTCAAATTCATTAGGAGAACGAATGGTGTTTCACTTTGTGTGCACATTTTTAATTGCAGGTGCTTGTGCTCACAGTAGTAGAAGGAGAACTTATTTCACATTTATTTTATAAGAAGATCAGGTAACTCTATTCCATATTTGGGGGTTGGAGTTGTAAAAACTTCTCTTATTGACCCACCAGTGTGGTTCCTAAAGGCGTCGTGGCCATGTCCCGGTTGTACCATGCGGTGTGTTGACCTGTGATGAAAGCACAAGGGGATTGCGTTGGCACTGCTTGCTTTCCTCGATCCTTCCTGAGGAGTTGCAGTGCCTGTCGGGTTAGTTTCCATTCTTCAGTCTGGATTCTGCTGGCAGTGTGTGCCCGGCTGAGAATGGTTCAGGCAAAATAAGCTGAAATTTTGAATTTTAAACCTTTCATAGGTAATCAAATTGTCTTAATTCCTGATTTAAGGATTCTGACTTGATTTTTGAACAGTCTGAAATGCCACTGTGAGAGAAGGTTTGAAAGGGATAGCCTAGGCTGGGAACTCGTCACAGCGCAGGTTTGACACGTGGTGGTGTCTTTAAAAAAATCTCTTTTAAAAGCTGTTACCTGTAACAGAAAAGTCAGCAAGTTTTAAACATAAATGACTTAGACAACTATTAAGTTCCTTAAATCTTTTTGAATAATTCTTGCACTATTTTTACATGGGCCAGGTCTTTATTTTTCATGTTTTGGGGCCCGATACAAAATGAGGGGGTTACAGAAATACTTCTATTAGGAGGCTGTCAAGTCTGCAAACACTTAGGGTGGTGTCACAAAGCGAGTTTGATAGGATCCTAATGTGAAAACAAGTATAACTATAAAGTATATTAAATAGGAGAAAACCCCTTGCTCCCACTTTATTGAAAATCCTGAAATATTTAAGTTTTGGGTTTGTTTTTTTTTTAAAAAAAAAGCCTGTTTCTCACCGTGTGGTGCAGACAGACCCCTCCACTGCACTGTTAGCATCCACCTCATCCACCTACCCCAGAACCTGTGCACAGAGTCCTCTCCTCTGCCCAAAACTCCAGTCCGTGGAGTTAAGTTTTGAGGTATGCAGGGACCTGACGCAGGAGGATCCGAGTCCTGATGAGCAACCACGCCACGAGTGCACTTCATTCCTTTTTAAAATCTGCTGTCGCTCTGTGGAAGGCACCAGCTCAGCACTCTCCCAGTCCGCAGAGTGAGTGAAGCTCTTGTGCCGTGCATTTGCCTCGATAATTATTCTGCAGCAAATTGGTACATTTGTAGTTCTAATTTTATACAGCTACTTAACTAATTACTGCTGTCAGGAGCAATTTTTATCTGGTAGTAATGTTCAGCTTAGCTGCAGATTACAGCTCCAGTGACCACCTCGTAGCCAGCTTATCTTATGGTTTGACTTAAAACCGAAAAGGACGGGTACCCGAGTGGTTGGTGGAAATCCCGTGGGGTTTGTGGTTTGGGTTTGCTCGACATTTCCAGCGGCGGCCGGAGCGAAGCCATGGACCCATTTGGGCAGCGGCCGTTTAAGGAGCCGTCCCGTTTGTCACCCAAGGCTGCTTCGCTCGCGGTTACAGACCCTCATGAAATGATGGAGAGGCAGCGATCGGACAGCGCTGCGCACGTGAACGGAGCTCGGAGCCCGGCCCAGAGCTCCAGTTAACGCACAGAGACCTGGGGTGCTGCAGGTGCCATTTCAGGCCCTCCTTTAATTTAAGCTGCTTTAGTTGGCATGGCAACTAGTGGAGACATCTGGGAGACATTACGCTCGGGTTTGAGATTTAGGAGGATTTGTGGCACAGCAAAACAAAAATCTTATCGTAATAAAGTGCCGAGTAATGCTTTGGGATTTTTTTTTTTTTAGTATTTTACATAAAAAAATGAGATGTAAAGATTTGTTGCCGCTATAAAGTAAAAACCAGAATTTTAAAAGGCTGATATAAATATTTAAGAGAGCCTTTGCAAAAGGAAACGAGAAATTAGAGGACTGGAAATTCTGGTGCTGCAGGGTTGGATTTTCTCTTTATGAATTCTTTATGAGTGCAGTTTTAATTTCAGGGTCTTTTAGTAAGAGTCGTCGGTATTTAGTTTATAAATTTGTTCTTTGTGTGCTGTGCTGGTGGCAGCTGAACAATTGGGCTGACAGGGATTTGGCTGGACAGGGTTTGCAGAGCAGCAGATGGCAGGAGAACATTGATTAGGTAGAGATGAAAGAAAGCCCAAGTTCCTCTAGATGTTGTAAGTGCCACTTGACCTGTGCCAGGTAATGGCTGGTAATGGTAAGAACAAGTACAGGCTTCTGCTGAAGCCGACTTGCTTCATTATTATTACAACCAAATTACATTGACCAGTGGGGTCGGTTTAGGGAGGTGCAGGTGTTGGTGGAGCAGCCTGCACGGGCCCTTCGGTGACCGCATTTCACCGGCTCCCACCGCCCGCTGAAGCGTGCTGCTGTGTGCACCATGGAGATGCTCCTTTGCTTGTTTGTAACTTGTGGCTCACCAGCCTTAAGGAAAAAAATAAAGGTTTCAAGATGCCACTAATTATATTAAGATTTTATTTTGTTTTCTGACTCTGGAATAATTCTGTAACAACTTCCTTAACGCAAACACTGCTTTACTGAGTAATCTGTCTTCTTTCACAACCCGCTTTTTATTTTCATTCTTGTAAGAGTCTGGAGTCTTGACCTCTGAAGAGGCTTTGTTCGTTTTTACTGGATAGCTCTGACCTGTGAGCGCTCACATTTCTAGGAGTTAGAGTAAATGTTTCAAGAGGTTTTGTGCCGGACTTTCTGCTTTTGCCTTAACTGATGAACTGAAGATACGTTGTCACGGAGTTGATGCAGAGCGACCTCCATAAGATTATCGTCTCTCCTCAGCCACTCAGCTCGGATCATGTCAAAGTTTTTCTTTACCAGATTTTGAGAGGTAATTTTTCTTCTTTTAAATTTAATGAAAATAATGTACTATTTATTTTTTTCTGTTTCTTAATGTTTATCCTCAAGAGGCGCCCTCATCTTGAACAAGTTTCCCATGGGAAACTTGTTCTTTTTATTTAATATTCTGAAATAGTATGTTATGACTAGCAAACATTAATTATTAATTAATTATTAGTCAATTAATTAATTAATCCTGTTGTAAGAATATGGCAGGCCTGCTGCCTGCCGTCATCGTCGTGGGTAGAGGCGGCAAGACTTGGGCTCAGCTGCAAAGGCTGCTTCAGTGGCAGGGAGGGTGTTTTAGCAGCCCTCAGGGCACAGAAAGGACACCTGGATTTAGGAAACCGCTCGGTGTCTGTGACTGTCCCCACCTAAGGCAGGACTTGCTCTGCCCAGTTTGTGCATCCACAAGTTTTACCCTTTTGCCGTCATCGTCGTGGGTAGAGGCGGCAAGACTTGGGCTCAGCTGCAAAGGCTGCTTCAGTGGCAGGGAGGGTGTTTTAGCAGCCCTCAGGGCACAGAAAGGACACCTGGATTTAGGAAACCGCTCGGTGTCTGTGACTGTCCCCACCTAAGGCAGGACTTGCTCTGCCCAGTTTGTGCATCCACAAGTTTTACCCTTTCATGGGGTGACTGCGTGTGGACCAGAGATGAGACGTTGGAATCGTGTGAGAAATGAGCCAACGGCTGAGTCTTTGCTGATCCCCTCCAGGAAGACGCTGTCAGCCTTAGCCTCCTTCTCAAAGTGAAAGTGTTACTTATTTGAATTTTGTTTAATATTTCAGGTCTGAAATATCTACATTCTGCTGGCATTTTACATCGAGACATTAAACCAGGGAACCTACTTGTGAACAGCAACTGTGTTCTTAAGGTGCTACTTAAATTTATTGAAAATGTACATCTGTATTGTTACTTTTCTAGTGAAAAGTTTTAAAATCTTCTAGATTATAAATATTATAATGCCAACTAAAAATGTGACGTGATTTCAGATAAAACTGTAGACATTTTAAATGGATGTGGAATCAAGTAGCGTAACTTCTTCCTATTCCCCTCTCCCTTGCTTGTGCAGTTACCTCAGATTGATTTATTTAAATGCTGTTTTGGGATTTCCTGCTTCATTACCAGGAGGTTACCTATTTGAAATGCATTAAATGTTTTGGTTATTTTAATTTTTTTATTTGCCTTCTCAATTTAGATTTGTGATTTTGGATTGGCCAGGGTGGAAGAGTTAGATGAATCTCGCCACATGACTCAGGAAGTGGTCACTCAGTATTACCGAGCTCCAGAAATCCTGATGGGCAGCCGTCACTACAGCAATGCCATCGACATCTGGTCTGTAGGCTGCATCTTTGCAGAGTTACTTGGGCGAAGGATATTGTTTCAGGCACAGAGTCCCATCCAACAGGTATCATTGCATTTCCACTTCACAGGTTTCCTGCTGCGTAATTCCCCTAAAGTTGATTAAGGGAGTGGAGCATCTCCCTTATGAGGAGCGGCTGAGGGAGCTGGGGCTCTTTAGTTTGCAGAAGAGGAGACTGAGGGGAGACCTCATTCATGTTTAGAAATATTTCAAGGGTGAGTGTCACGAGGATGGAGCCAGGCTCTTCTCGGTGACAAACAATGATAGGACAAGGGGTAACGGACACAAACTGGAACACAGGAGGTTCCACTTCAATTGGAGAAGAAACTTCTTCTCAGTGAGGGTGACAGAGCCCTGGCCCAGGCTGCCCAGAGAGGTTGTGGAGTCTCCTTCTCTGCAGACATTCAAAACCCGCCTGGACGCCTTCCTGTGTAACCTCATCTGGGTGTTCCTGCTCCGGCAGGGGGATTGGACTGGATGAGCTTTGGAGGTCCCTTCCAATCCCTAACGTTCTGTGATTCTGTGATTCTGTGATTCTGTGAATCGGTTGTACTGATGCGTTGTGAGCCTCGGTCTTTGGTTTGGTTTGGTTCACACACAGGCGAAAAACAAAGCTACTTTGAAACACTGCAGTGGTAGCTTCCAGACTGTAATAAAAGTAGTGGTTATTAACGGTATTAACATTTTGAAATGTGTATTTCCTTGTAATCCTGTGTAATCTGCTGCAATACCGAAGCCTGCTGGAGCATTTTACTGAGATAAGGCAAAGGTGGTACAGCCGTGGTGATAAAACCATGTTATGTGGATGGCATTCACTTTATTTGGTTGAAAAGTTGTACAAAGTTACACAAGAGTTCCTAGCTCTTTTATTATCCCTGTGCAGTAGAATGGTTTACAAAGTTGACCTGGTTTTTAGGGTAATTTTGTGTGGTGTGTTGGTTTGCATTCAGTTGAGACTATTTGGGTTTTAGAACGAGTAACGCACCGTTAACAGTACTTCATGATTTTCTTATTATGTGAATTGCAGTAAAATACTTCACTAAACCTGCGAGCAAGAATAGCTCCCAGCCTTGAAAATCAGCTTCTGTCAGGGGATTTTTTCAGTGAAATTACAAATGTTTGTATTTGCTATCTGCTAAATGTATATGTTAGTATTTGTAATGTACCATTTGTAAAACAATGGTTAAATGCAATTTACGCTACCTTAAGAATCTGCTGTCGTGGTCAAATGTACGAGCGTGTGTCAGAGCTCTGAAATGTGCGTGTTCTGCCCCTGCAGCTGGATTTGATCACAGACCTGTTGGGAACGCCGTCGCTGGAAGCAATGCGGACGGCGTGCGAAGGCGCCAAGGCACATATACTCAGGGGTCCTCATAAACAGGTACGGCTGTGCGTTCCTGCCCTGTCCACACGTGGTCAAGACAAACAACCCTTCAGTCAGCCCCCGCGAGAGAGGATTTCCTCGGGCGGGATGCTGCTGCTGTGCCATCGCGGCGTTTCACATCTCGATTAAATTCTCACAGTGCGTTTGTTCCCAAATACTGCGCTTGGACGCTTGACCTCAGCGCTGTCTCTGCCTGCAAACCAGGCTGAGCTGCTGGCGGTGGTGTGGGGTGGGTTAATGGTGTGGTCGCTCACACGAGTGCGGAGGCACGGCGGGTTTCACCAGTAAAGTGCATTTCTGGCATCTGTCTCGTACGTATTGCTTGAGTTGGTGATACAGGTGAAAGTCTCCTTTTTTTGTGTTTTGAGAGCTGTTTTGAATGAAGATGTTAAATGTAAGTGATAATACTGGCAAGAGATGTAAATTAAAATTGACGGCCTAGTTCAGAACGCCCCAGAGGGACTCCTGTACCGAGGGATCAAGGGCGTTAGGCAGGGAAATTGCCCCTTAGCCAGCACCAAATGGTCCCATCACCCATCCCTGCACTGACCTGAGCTGTTCGTGAAAGGCTTAGCAAGACACTGAAAAGTGAGCTACAACATTCAGTGTATCTGAAGCAAAAGTTAGTTTAAAAAAACCCCAGAGAGAAGAGACGGGATGGTGTCACCTTGCTGACCGGGCAATAAAGAGGGCAAATGAAATGTGCTGTTAATAGACAGGAGGAAATGCTCGTGCAGGGATCCACAGTGCAGTGTAAAGCAGTGTGTCCACCCAATGTGGTCATTCTAATGATTGCTAGATAGTAAAAATTAATGAAATTAATAACCTGTACATGTTGATACATCGGATCTTTCCAGTAGTTAAGTTTGCCTCTTTATTTTCTGCATGTTGAAGTCATTTCTCAAATGTCTACTCACAGCAATAGTAGTTACCATAGAAATGAGTCTATATTCTGCTGTGTTATTAACACGTGGGAGTTCTGCCTCCCTGGCACTTCTCATAGCATCAGAGCCATTGAGGTTGGAGAAGACCTTTAAGATCATTTTGATTCACTGCATCAAGTTCTCTCTGTTCCATTTTGTGACAGGTTTTTTTTTCTTTTAGCATTAGTAAAAGGAAGATTTCCTAAAGAATTTCTCTACCACTTTTAAAACAAATCAAGTCTATTTCTTTGCTGTCGCCTGCTAGAAGAGTTGTAACTTTTAAGCACGTAGTCCTGCACTTTCAAGGTTTGAGATGTTTTAAAAAAGTTTTACAGTGATTGAAGCTGTGAGAAATACATCGCTATACTTCCTATATAAAATTATGTAACAGCCTGTGAATACATCCAGATACTTTATAGAATACTTTGATTTTAAGTAGTGAAAATTTGATAATCGCTTGGCATTTCCAGAGTGCTGAACAGTCTCGGGCTGGTGGCTCGTTTGCAAGTTGGAAATAGGGGTCACAGTGTGTCTGGTGGAGTTCTTTAGTGTGCTTCTCTGTTCTCCACTTCTCCGTGTCTGAATGCAAATTCATGGCTTTTCATCTTTTAAAATGGAGATTTTGCTGGTTATAAATAGCTAAATGTTACCAGTTTCTTAATTAGATTAATAGGGAGAGAAAACCAAGTTGTAAACTGGTGATTACTTTGTCGCACAAACTATTTTTAGTCGATGTAGGTGAGCGTAGTAGGAGTGAAGGGGTAGAGCATTTTGCTGCTTTGTAAAAATAGATTAATCATCAAGTTTCTGATTAAAAAAAAAAACCCACCCCACCGTGTGTTGGCATAACGAAAATTTACACACTACATAGGCTTCTTTGTCAGGTTTGTAGTTAAAACTTCTACTTCGCATTGAGGTGCCTTGATAAAGCCGCTCACAGCGCGCCCCGAGCCGATGGTCCAGACCCAGGGTGGAAATTGAGGTTTCCTTTCCCTCATCTTCCTCTTCTTTTTCCCGTTCCCTTCAGAGCAGTAACCGTTCCCTTGGTTTGCAGACTTGGCTGTGGGGCACTCTGCTGCCCTTCCCTGAGCTGACAGGAGTAGGAATAATGTCGATTAAGCAGGAAAGTGTTTTACTGGATTTTGGAAACTGGCGTTGTTGGGGCTTTATAGAAAACACCTTTGAAGCCTGTTCCATTTATAGCTGATGCTTTAAAATGATTGGCATGCAATGAATGCTGTTGTTGATGAATCTTTTTCATTTTGATCTGCTCGAGGCACACTTCTTCCCGCGTGTTAGGACCATGGGGACAGGAGTTGTCTTTGCGTTTTGCTGCCTTAGTGATAACGTTTAATTCCAGAGTCAGAGGAGCCTTTCAGGCTACAGAGTGCGTCTGCAGTTAGAAGTTGTCAGATGTTGGGTAAAATCGTGTTAAATTATGATGAGGAGAGCAGCCGTTGTCTCTGCGCCCGCAGCTCCGCAGCCCCCGCACGTAGCACCACGAGCTGCCGGGATTTGGGCTCACCCCGGCTGCGGGAAGGGCTCACGCTCGCAATCCCAGCACGGGCTGGGTGGCCCCGTTGGTAAAATCCATCTTTGCCTGGGTATTTGTACCCTGGGGTTTTTTCACTCTCAACCAAAACTGGAAACTTTCAAGCTCTTGTGCTCGTGAGCAAACGGGGGAAATACGGCAGGAAAAGGGTCTGCAGGGCTGGGTTTGTGGGGGTACCCAGAGCTCCCCCAGCTTCATTCACCCCCATGGCTGATGCCCTGAGAATGCCCCTTTCCCTTCCCCCAGTCCTTCAGCCGTGGCCTATTTATCTCTATGTAAAATGCTGGGTGCCTGAAGGTCATTTTAATTGTGCTCCATGTCACTGCCAGTTAGATATGGATCGTCTGGGTAAGGAAAAGCAAAGTAATCCATAATTTGGCGGTGACTGAGATCAGAAAAATGAAATACTGGAAATGATGAGTTTAATCAAACCCCTGAGCAGCTACAGCTTAGAGTGGTGTCTATATAGAAAAAATAAAACTTAAAAAATATAGATTGGTCCGGGGATTACGTCTGCTCGAAGGGAAAGGACCGGTTAGAGCTCTGCGGCAGTTGCTGAGTTTTGTGATAGCGGCTGTGGTTTTGTTGGGCAGCGCATGTCCCTTCGCACAAGAACTTTGTCCTTGGTGGCTGTAAAGCGGCTGCAGCGGTGTCGGTGCTGATGGATGTGACAGGACAACTCTGCGCTTTCTTTCTCCTGTTTCCCCACAGCCATCCCTTCCTGTCCTATATACGCTCTCCAGTCAGGCTACGCATGAAGCAGTTCATCTCCTTTGCAGAATGTTGGTCTTTGATCCAGTAAGTATCATTCCACGTTATTTCTAATACTTTTTGTTTTAACGGCTTTTGTTGTCTGCTACTTAAATGAATATTTTAAGTAAAGGGCTGCTTTAACCGGGTTTTCTCCTACATTGCATTTCTTTTGGGTCTGTAAAAGACATAAAAGTATCTTCTTATAATTGGTCGAATAATTCCCCCTGGAGTGGGGGTTTCGCAGTTAAAATCCAGTGGTCTTTTGAAGAAGGCGACACCAAAGGCAGCAGACGCGGGTGTTGGTGAATCACGCTGTCTTTTCCTAGCGAGGTGTAGGTAGCAGAGCAGCAGATACTTTGATGCAGCTCTAATTAGAGACGCGTGGGCGTTCAGGGTCTTGCAACACACACAAAATTCCTCCTGCATCCACGCAGTCACGTAACAGGATCCTGTTTCCACTGAGCATCTGCTTTCCTAATGAAAATCTGCTGCCGTGGATTTTGGATTCCATCTCTTGGGCTCACCTTGCGAAATTGTCTCTAGAAAATGTGATACCTGAATCGATGATCTTACCCATTTCGTCTTTACAGGGAAATCCCTAACTTTTCACATGAGAAGTAGACAAATGGACTGAACTGCAGAGGAGGAGGCTTGTGATTGATAAAGTGCTCAGAAGACAGCTCCTTTTGATTTAATCTTTTTAAACCTTAAGATCGCTTTACTGAACAAAAACATAAAGAGTTAAATCGTAATTTCCACGTAAACAAACCTAATTTTGTTCCTGTCGAGCTCCCTCCACACTCAGGATACTGTTATTCCCAAATCACATTTAAATAAATGTGGGTTTGTTTTTTTAAAGAATCAGGACAGTCCTTTAGAGCAGGTGACTTTAATCTAAAAATTCTCCTGGGAATTGCGGCAGTTGGGTTGCACTTTGAGCTTTGCCACTGCTTTTGCTCTGTATCTTTGAGCAAGTGACTTGTTCTCTGCTGCGTTCCGTTGCTGTTTTTACATTCACCTGTAACAGACTCCATGACACCCGGCATTTGCAGCAGCGTTTCTGTCTGCAGTTCTTTAGAAGCAGGCAGTGTTCTCCTTTGCTGACGAGGTGGTGTTGGACTGAGCGCTTTACCTGAGTTATGCACTAAAACGTCTCCGTCGTGTGGGAGCAGACTTCATAACCTAACCCGTTGCTCTGGCCGCTTCGTGCCTGCGCTGCCTTCGCCGCTTGCTTTCTGAAACTCGATGTGTAAAAGCATTTCTCGGAGCTCCAGATGCCATAATCTGAATTATTCTGTTATCAGTGGTGCTTGAATTTGTTTCACTTTAAATACGTACTCGAGCGATCATTCAAATCTTTTGCGGAGTGTGGACCTACCAAGCGCTGTGTGTGCTAGCTTTAAATTCTTTGGGCTTGTCTTGATTTACTGGAGGAGTGATAGTTTTAAGGTTATCTGGAGAAAGTAATCATTGAAATACATCTTTCCAAAAATCATATCAGCAGCATTTTCTATCTTTAGCTGTCGTAGGAAAGGTCAATGTCATCCTAGCAAAGCCGCTTGTTTTTGAGCAAAACCTTCCCCCTAGTGGCAAAGCTTGCGGAGCTGAAACGTTCTCTGACCTGCAGTGATCCTTTGATGTCGTTAGGCATTTATAGAACAATCCAGAATTAACTGATGGATAAGCATTCTGTGCACTGTTTCAATACCTCTGAAAATGTTCTAACTCTTTTTCTTCCTTTTCTTCAAACGCACCACATCAGTCCAAAAGGATATCTGCTAAGGATGCCTTAGCCCACCCGTATCTCGACGAAGGGCGGTTGCGATACCACACCTGTATGTGTAAATGTTGTTTTTCCACATCTACTGGAAGAGTCTATACCAGTGATTTTGAACCCATCACTAACCCCAAATTCGATGACACTTTTGAGAAGAACCTCAGTTCTGTGCGGCAGGTGAAAGGTGAGTGGTGGTTGCCTCTGCGTCCGCACGGATCTGCTCCGTCCTGCAGCACTCGGTCCCTGGGACGTGCAGTCTGGGTGCAGGTACTAACCCGGGGCCTTCTGCTCTTGGGGCTTATCCCACAGGAGCTACTGGAAATAATTTCTTCTCACTGAAAGACCAGAATTGCTTGTGAATGTTCTGCCATAACGTAATACCACACGTGTTAGCTGACACGGAGGAGTCTATGGGTTTCAAACCTTTATTCCTTACTAGAATGCACTTTCATTAAAAGGAAGCTGTATTTTCCTCCAGACTGCGTTGCGTGTTACTGAAGCAAAAAGCGCTAACGTTACGGTGTGTTTTGTTTTTCTCCTATGTGCAGAAATAATTCATCAGTTCATTTTGGAACAGCAGAAAGGAAACAGAGTGCCTCTCTGCATCAACCCTCAGTCTGCTGCTTTTAAGAGCTTTATTAGGTAACTGTATGTAATCACATCTGATATTAATTCACGTTTATTAGTAGTACAGAGTTCACACATCCAGAATGGTTTTATGTTTGAAGTTGCTGAGAGTAGGAAAGGCCCATAGGGAACTTCTGCAAAATCATAAATACCTTAAGCACGTGTGTGGCTACGTTTTAAAAATACTTTAATGAATTCTTTGAGCATTTCAGTAAAATGTGCAAAAGTTTCAAGTGATATTTTTGCCTAAAAGTAGAGACTGAAAGTCAGAATTGCAAGATTGACAAGTTAGAATTCTGATCGTAGAACTGCACTGTGCGTGGCAATTAACGACTGATAGACGGAGAATCGTTAGGAAGAGGAGTAGAGCAAGTGTAGCGCAGTGTTTGTTGGTGGTGGTGTGAACTTGTTTTGGTTCGGTTTTGGTGGTGGTTTCTTTGGTTTTCCATGAAGTGTGTGTGTGCTGGTTGGGAATCACCGTCCCGGCCCTCAGCCGTTGCCAATGAGCACTGATTTTCTGTGTCGCCCGCGTTGCAGTTCCACGGTCGCTCAGCCCTCCGAGATGCCGCCATCTCCGCTGGTCTGGGAGTGAAGTGGGAGACAGAGACTACTGACGGCGCGGGGTAGCTTTCCACTGGAGTCTGGGATTTGCAATTCTGGAGGTTGATCGTACTTGTACTATAATTTTACTAATGAAGTTTTAAATTAACAACCACTACTTGTACAATACGAATAATATTTAGAAATGTACTAGACTTTTAATCTTGTAAAGTGGTTGTGCTTTTAGAAGAAAATATTTTACCCAGAGTTGCACGTGTTTTATGAATTCTAGTGCAGCTGTGATGGCTCAGCTCAGAACAAACAGAATCGAACCAAATTTGGGGAGGGTTGTTGGTTTTTTTCTTTTTTTTTTCCCTTCTTTTCTTTTTTTTTTATTGAAGTGAGATTGTACAAAAAGATAGACGTGCATTTTGATATCGAGCCATTCCTGAAGATTTGGGGTTTTCTAAAGCTAAGGAATACAGAAACCTTGACTGCGACCAATCATGAAGTCCCGTCGGGTGACAGAGGCCACGGGAGTGGGGCTGTCCCCTGACGACCACATCGTATAAATAGCTTCTCACTAGAGCTGTGGTGGTGACGTGTGCTGTTCTCAAACCCAATGTTGTGAGTAGAGAGAATGAGTTTGTGACTAGGAGAGACTAAACTTCTGTTTCCTTACCCAGTATAAATATATATATATATTTAATCTATTTTTATTAGAAGTTTTTCTGCTCTTTCTTACATAAACCCCCCAGCATGCATCTTCTATGTGTGTAAATAATTCCATTTATGGGCTAATTTCAGAGATCCCTGACATCATTGCTGTATAGAGAGAAACTAGCTTGCACATTTTAGGTCTGTGAAATTTTGTGAGAATTTTTTCCTGCACTGGACAGTTGACAGAAAAAAAAAAAGAGGAGAAAAAAAAAAAGGAAAAGGAAAAAAAAAGCACATAGGGAATTACGTTGATTGTGTTCGTGTCCTTAGGCGAAGCTGTGGAAGTCTTGAAATGTCACAGTAGTAAATAACTTTTATTACTTTTTGGCTAATTCTTTTTCTGTTGGAACACTGAATTCTGTGCATATGTATATATGAACACAAATCGAAGGCCTCTACCTCCTGGAGTATACAACTTGGTTTGTTTACCTCCACATGATTTTTTTTTTTTTAAGTTCAGTGTGGAGACTTGAAACTTGAATGTCCCTTCCAACTTTTGTATTTAAAACAGGACTAGAAAATTGAAGACTGTTTTTCACCTGTACAAAGAAATACTGAAGGGTGGTCTTAAAATTTGAGCATTGGTCTGGAGAAAAACCGTGGTGTTTGTTATGGACAATTAACTGTTAAAGTTATTGTAAGTTATCTGTATTTAGCAGAGTATTTTCAACAAGAGTGGAGCTGAGCTGAAATTGGAGACTATTAGTAAGTTATGTTTGGAAGTTTTAACTTCAATGAAGTAATTATTTGCTGTGAAAGAGACAAACATTGAATAACTGAACAAAGATGGTGCAATATCTTTGTTTTTTATGAGGCTCCTGAGAATTAAACCAACTGAAGCATTTCAATCCGCTTGAGTGAGCAAGGTGTGCGCGTAACCGAGCCCCGGGAGACGCTGGTGTGAGAGGTGAAATCTCAGAGGTTGTCAGTGATGTGGCACCCTTGCTGGTCACTTTGTAAAATGTAGATTTGAAGTACAGTGGTGAAAACATTAAATGTGACATTTGAAAACCAAGTGGCGTTATCTTCATTTCCTGCCTGATCCGATACCTTTGTTTAACTGTAAATCTGGATTGAAGACTGTCTGAAAGAATACAAGTAAAGAGAGTTGATTGCATCTCATTTTGGGCATGGTTTTGATTATTACACTCGCATGCATACACGCACACACACACATACACGTGTATGTATGCACGTGTATGCACACGTATACGAGTTCTTCAGCAAAATGTTCATTTACTCTTTAAGCTTCATCCTGGATAAAGGCAAAACTTGCTGCTGAAGTCAAAACAAGCAGTTGACGTGCACTTTACTGGGAGGTTGACAGACATCAGGCAAGGGTGGATTTTTCTTAGTTTGCAAAGCCCGTGCAGTTTTCATCAGCACCAGCGCCTTCATTTCAAAGGATCCAACGTGCAGTGGTGTTGCAGGATATGACTGAAAGTGTCCCTGTTTGAGTGTGGCCTTTTTAAAGATCAAACAAGTGGAACTGTAGAGTTAAAGCCTCTGGACCTCACAAAAAATAACCTGATGAGCCTTTTTCGCGCACGCTCTCATCCCAGGGCAGGCACAGACGTCGTTTGTGACTCATCCGTGTGCCTCCCCCTAAAAGTCCCCGTGCTGTTATGAGCTAAATTTCAACATGTTTTAGAGCTGCTGATGGTGGTGTCAGTGTTGCTTCATGGTCGTCTGTTGCTGAAGTAGTCGCCATTAATCCCCTGCCGTTTTTCGTGGTCTGCTCATCAGATTCTCCGGCAGCGGGAGCCTGAGCGTCCGGACGAGCCGTCCCCTCGCTGGCTCCTCTCGTTTCGCCACGCGGTTTTGTGAGCGCTCCCTGGCACCTGGTTTTGTGAGTGCATGGCGCATCAGTGTATTTTTTGGAGCTGATTGCTAGAGGTCCAGGGGTTAATCTCGATGGTAAACATAGAAAGAATAAGATGTCTTTTGGACAGTTCCCTTTCAGCACGTCTCCACGTGAAGGCGGGCAAGGCACGGTGCAGAGTGAGTCGTTGAGATTGGTGAAATGCGTAACTAAAACTGTGTGTGCAAGTGTATACAAACCCAGTGACGGTGATGTTCTCTGTAGCCTCAGCTGCATTTTACACGTGTGACGTCAAGCGGTTGCGATGACGGCCAGAGCTGTCGAGAGCCGTCTGCGGCAAAGGGAACACGAGTGTGCGCGTGTGGAGCGATGTAATCACGAGGTCACCCAGAGCTGCTCGCTTTCCCAACGAGGTTAAAATCGGGCTTGCGGTTTTCAGAGTCGCATTTTAATCAGTTTTAAGCTTTGTCGACATCAATGTCAGGTGCATTACCGATTGTCATCGTACGTTTTAAGCCCTCTAAATACAGCTTCTGCATCTCCTTTTATTAATTGTGCCTTGAGAAGAGTACAGAAGCAGTGAGTGCGAAGAATAACTTCAGAATTGCTCACAAATTGTCAAAGGAGCATCCCAATGCTGGAAGGCCTGGTCTCTGTGTACGTCTTGAAGGTGATGCAAAGGAGCTAAACAAGATCAGCTGTGGAAAAGTAAGTTGCCAAAATCCATTTCCTGCTGTGTGGTGAGGTGTCGCTGACTGACTCCAATCGGTCCATTTACGGAAGTTACAAAGTGCTTTTCTCCTTCAGCCAGTTTATTCGTGGCGCATTTGGGACTTCACTGACCTGCCGGGAGCGTGAACGCTCCCCTGACCGAACTGCTGGGTTTAATATTTACCGGGTAGCAATTTTTCTAATCATCTTTTTTACCCTTTATTTGTTTTAGTAACAGAGTATCTGGAGATCCTTGAACTGTTTGTTCTTTGTAACTTTCTAAAGTTCTTCTGTCGAGTGTAACTTGATGGGAAATGCTGTTCCCTGTACTGCTGTAATCCCGCTCAGGTACGCTTGGTCGCTCTCACACTGTTTGTGACATTGAGAAACGGGGGAAACCGGCATCGGGCAGATAATGGCTATACAATCTGCGTGTACACCTTGGACAACTTCTGTGCTCAATAAAGGGTGGAATTGGAGCCGCTGCATCACCTGCTTCTGCTGTAACGCGCAATAAATCGGGGGTTTTGAACCCAGCTCAGTCCCGGGTGCGGAATTATGAGAAAAAGGCGTTGTTACAGCCCGTAGCTTTTCTGTTTGTCGGGGAGGGCCCAGCCAGGGCGGGGGCGTTACCTGTGCCGCGGCTCTTCCAGCTGCTGGCAGTGGCCGAGACGGGCAAAATGGGTACAAACCACGGGAAAACGGGGCCGGGAGCCGGGGCTGGAGCCGGGGCCGGTGGGCGGGGCTAGAGGCGGG
>NW_010179261.1:0-5913 GCF_000695765.1 Mesitornis unicolor
CCCCCCTCGCCGCGAATGGTCCGCGCCGCCCCCACAACCCCCCGCGTGCGGCCGGTTCTCTCCTTTTGCCCGTTGGAGGCCGAGCGGAGCGGAGCCGCCTGAGGCCTGACCGGGCCTAACACTGCCCGGTGAGTGCTGCCCCTCACCAGGGGCTCCCAACTCCCTGAGGTCCTTCATCCTCTACGGTGGGCCTCGGTGATGAGAGTTTTGGGGGGTCTCCGGAGTCCCTTGTTTCTCTCAAAGGCCTTGGGAGGGGGGGAATGAGGGAGCCCCTCGTGATCCGTGTGGAAATACGGGAGCTCCCTCACGATCTGTGGGGTCTTTTACTGCTCAGGGGTAAGGAGAAGGGGTTGTGGGGGCTCCTTGCGATCCGTGGGGTCCCATTTTTCTTTTCACAGTCTCCAGGAAGGAGGTTATGGTCATTTCTCTCGTATGTATGAAGACCTTTCCCCCTCATAGGCCAGCGGAAAGGGAGTTTTGGGGGTTCCTCGTCAGTGGGGCCTTTTCCCTTCAAAGTGAGGGGAAGGGAGGAGTTGCAAGGGACCCTCATTATATGTGGGAGTCTTTTTCCCTGTTGCAGTCGCTGAGAAAGGAGGTTGTGGGGTTTCCCCATCATCTGTGGGGTCTCTTGCTTTGGGAGTGGGGATGGGTGCCCCCAAATGATTTGTGGAGTCCCTTCCTGCCATCCCGAGGAAGGGGGCTTAGATTACCCTTGATTTTTTGGGTTTACTTTTCCCCACTCGTAGTCCTAGGGAACAGTGTGGTGATACACCCCTCAGGCCCTCCAGAAACTCTTAGGTCCTTTCCTTCTAATATGTCTGCGAAGGGAGTTGTGTGAGCCCCCCCTCATTCCCTGTGGGGTCTCTTCTCCCTTCACCCCCCAAAGAAAGGAGGCTGTGGGGAGCCCCTCATTATCTGTGAGATCCCTTTTCCCTTCCCAGGCCTAAGAAAGGGGTGTTCCAGAGTTCTCCCTTCCCTATGGGGCCACTTCACTTTCTCAGGGTCTGGGTAGGTGGTTGCAAGCACACCCTGTTATAGGTGGGAGGGCCGATGTTGGAGGTCCCCCTAATCTGTGCACCTTCCCACAGATTGAGGAGGGAACAGATTCCCTCTCTGTTCAGTTGCTGGTTTTGAGGGTAACCCTGCTACGTGGACCCTCACCCCTTCAAGTCTGGGTGTATCAGTGCGGTTCCTGCCTTTGTAGGAAGGGGAGTTTAGGGGGACCCCATGTCCCCACAGCTCTTGAGTGCCTTGGGGGGGTCTGCTGTTCTGCAGATTCCTCACCTTAGCGAGGCTTTCTTGTCAAGTCACCGACTGCAAAAGGAAACTCGAAGGACTGCTCTGTCCTGCTGCATGCCAGCTCACTGGGGAGGTATCAGTTTCCAAACTATATTTGGGGAATGAGCAGAGCCAGGGACGAGTGGTGATGCAGAGGCTGCTGCTGTGCTCTCCGGGGGTTTGTGAAGGGTTACAGCGGTAGCTGAATTCGCTGAGGCTGCTGCCGTCTGTCATTCCTCCCCTCCTGCCGGTGTTCACCGAAATCAGTGTGGGTTTGTTCTTTCACATCTAGGTCGTTGATGGTTTGGAATTGATTGTAATCCGATGTTCACAATCCTGTCATGCTCAGTTTGGAAGAGAAAATAACTTTGCTGCGCTGTACAGCTGTAATTTTTTTTCCTCTCCTTTTCTAGGTGTGCCCTCTTTCTCCCTGACCTTGCAGGTATGGCTTTTTTCTCTCCACCTAAGCTGTCTGTTCTCAACCACTTTGCTTTTTTTCTTGCGAAGGTGACTTCTTTCCTGCCTTTCCTCACTGCTCATTCCCTGTGTTCTTGATGATCTATTCGTTAGCAATCAGCAGCATTGTCACTGGGAGTGAAGAGTCGCAGTTGTAGGGGGATGGAAGCTGGGGATCGTTGTTTCCCTCGCTAAAGGTTAGTGTGGAGCTTTGCATTATAGCAAAGGTGATGAAAGCCATCCCTCTCCTGACTCTGCTGCTTGTGAGTTTGGGGAAAGCCAGTGTATGGGGAGTTAAACCCCCAGAAGAGCAGCACTGCACAAGCCTTCATATTTCCTTTTGCTGCTGGTTTTGACTCAGTGCCAGGCCCAGTGTTGCAGAGATGGTGGATTTGCTGCCTTCAGCAAACTGGAGCGAAACCAGTCTCAGTTCTTTTGAACGTTGAATTATAAAAAAATGGGACTGGCTTTTGTGCAGGACTGCAGCAGTAGCAGTTTTGGGAAGAGGGGAGGAGGAAGAGGAGAAGCATTTCACCATGGGCAGTGCAGATGTCTGGAGCGTGACATAGCCCAGGTGCCGGTGTGAGGCTGTAAAAAGGAGCTGGTGGACCTTTTTGCTCCTCTTTTCACTCAGTCTCTGGCATCAGATGGGTGCTTTTTGGGGTTTTTTTTTTGGCATTTATTTCTGTGGCTGCTGCTGGGATGTGTGTTGAGAAGCTGCTGGTGGGGAGGGTGATAGGACAGGAGCATATATATAAAAATAAATACACAACCACATTGGCCTGGTCCAAATCAGCTGTGCCAGGGCCCGTAAACAGATGCACAGATGGAGGATTGGGATGGCCTTTTTCAAGGCTATCTGGAATATTTCAAGCTATATCAAACTGTTAAATTATTTTGGAGAGAGCTGCTTTCAGATCCCTGTGTTGGGAGCTGACCGGTCAGCCCGGCACACAGCTGAAATTAAAACCACAATTGTAATTGCGGGTTTCAGCGCAAGAATTTGTGCAGGGCCTGATGGGATTTAGGCCTGATAATATTTATCTATTTTATATATGCAACCTGATTTTCCCCCCCAAAACCCCCAAACTTATAGGTCTCACAGTTCAGGAAAAATGTAACTTTCTGATGGACAGAAGAGTGGCTTTGTTTATACCAATAAACGGAGTTAACTTTCTTTTTTCTGGCTACGGCCTTAGGGTAATGTATTGGGCGCTTTGGTTTTACTGACTTTTTAAAAAGCAGCAAAGGCTTAAGGGGATAATGCAGCCAAACAGCCAAAGTCCAGAGCTTATTTTGGATTTACAGAACAACAGTAGAGACCTTTTCATCGCCTATTTTTAACTTTCTGCGTTACCCTGCAGCACTGGAAGTAACACACAGCTTTATTCTTGCTTGACATAGCCAGGATGTGGTGACAACACCAAGCCTAAAGCAGTAGCTACGGTTAAAAATCCTTCTTTCAGCTTTTTGTAAGGTCCATGGGAGGCCTAAATACGGATTTATTTATTTTTTTGTTTGATTATTTGGCATCGGTAAAGATTAATAGCAGCGTTTGCCTTTGCAGTGGCTTTATGCTTTGTAAAACACCTCATTTTTCTACTCCGCTCGCTCAGGTTTGTGTTTCTGACACACTTTTTGGGAAGTGTGAGCCTCTGTCTCAAAGTATTCATTTATCTTTGCGCTGCAAAAGAAGTTCGTTAAGTGAAAAACTGCTTCACTTCTGAAAAGATCACTCTGTGATTTATCGGATTTGATTGAACTGGATTGGGAGCTCGTGTCTTGTCTGGAGGAGATTTGTATACTGGAAGGACTGGTCGTGCTCTGGTGTTAATGGTCACATCTGTGCACCAGCTCAGGTGATGGTTTGCTGAAGTAAAATCCTCTGGGGGAAACTTATGAACACAGAGTAGAAATGACTTTTTTTTTTTGGTCAAATTTTGCTTGCGTTTGTAAACTTCATTGGAAATCCGGTCTTTACCATAACCGAAGCTAAGGTTTGGTCCCTCCTGGAAACAAATAGGTGCTGTGAGTATCTCAGACCTGGTTTTGGGAAACACTACTGCCACTCGTTGTAGTAAATTCCCTTTATGAAGATTTTCTCTGGTGTAATAATCTTCATTTTAAAAAAAAATCATCAAATCCGTGAGCCAGATTTGATGGGGAACATTTGTGGTCGCTTTGGCTTGGGGGTTTGTGCTGCTGCTTTGCAGAAAGACCCTTTCTTTACGTGTCCCGTTGAGTTGGTGACGTGGGAAGCTGTGCCTTGTCAGGCTTTGTAGGTGAAACCTCATAGGTTTGGCTTTTAAATTCTTAAAGTCTTAAATTCTACCGCAGGTGTTCACATATTGATGAATTTCCTGGAAAATTCGTAGTCTGAATCTTTGCACCAGAGTTTTATTTCTCTCTCATTCACAAAATGTTGTACAAATCGTTAACTTCTGGTAGAAATAACAACGATTGCGTGACTTCATTATTTTCTAGATGTATTTTAATATTTATCTGTTCTATAAGTGTTACATTTTCAGAATTCTTTCAAGTATTTTGCTGCTACCTGAGTCTGGGGGACCTGAGCTTCACTTTTGCACCGGTTCTCAGTTAGTAGGGCAGGTTGGGAGCTTCTCTGGTTCCCTGTCGTGATGGGGAGATCCTTTTGGCTATTTACCTTTTTTAATTGCTTGTTATTTAAAATTAAAAGTAACCGAGCGTCTGTGGCGTCGATTGATGAAGATAATGTAGTTCTGGAGGAGTTAACCGGCTGTAAGTTTAATTAGATGTATTATGTACGGGGGGGAATTAATTATATGATAATATATTTGGCTGTCCTTCCTTGTCCTTGCTGACCGGCTGCTGCATCTCTAGAACTTGAAACCTTCTTTAATTTTTCTTTATTTTATTTCTTTCAATGCTATCATAGGAGCTCAAAAAGTAAGTACTCCTTAGTTCTCATGTGGTTTTTGCACTTTGCTGAAAAATCGGGGGAAAATATGAATATATATATACATATATGATATACTGGACATGTATATATGATACTGGACAGATTATTGCACAGTTTGCTGATTTCTACTGGAAATCAGTGCATTTTTACAGGTTTATTTATAAAATTCACCAGTGTCTCACTTTGATTAAAGATATTTTTTTTTATTATTTGAGAGAACCTCCCAAAAATTGGGGTCCTTAATGCACCTCACCCTTCAGATGAGCGACGTGGGGGCTGCAACTTGAAGCTGGTTGCTTGAAGACTTGAGCAAAATCAGCTATAATTAAAATTAAATTAAACTCCAAATTCTAGTTTTGTTTTTGTCAAATGATTGTGCTCCTTCTACGTGAAGCATTGGTAGCTGTAATGCGAATTAAATGTTTAAAGGTGAGACAAGTTGAGCTGTATTGACTCCAGGTTTCTTGTTACACTCACTAGAGATGCTTCCTTAAATACTTAAGTTAATATTTAGAGTATTAACACCACCTGCATGGGGTTAATGAAGTATTCTCAATGAAGGATCTGCTCGAAGGGTTTCTTTGTAGACTGTGATTTTTCCTTGGGATAACTCAAATGAACGTGAGTGTAGAGCCAAGCAGCGCACGTCAGGCAAATGCAGAAATCTGATCTGGTTTGGAGTCCTTATCGACCTAAATAACCTCAAAATTCAAATACATTGTCCTACCTGTGCAGTTTCAGTTGTGCACTTTGCTTTTCCTGTGAATTTTGTGCCAGGAGGTTGCTGCAGGAGTCCCGGGTGGCCCTGCAAAGCGGTGCCTTTCTGCACAACACTTTTAATTTTAATCTTTTAATCCTTTTCCCCTCTGCCAAATGACTGAAACACAGGTGCTGCTCTAGCAGATATTGCCTTGTTTTTGATGCCACCCTCCAAGGATCCCGGTTTAAAGTGGGGTCCAGGAATCCCAGTCTAAATTGGGGTCTAAGGATCCCGGTCTAAAGTGGGGTGCAGGAATCCCAGTTTAAATTGGGGTCCAAGGATCCCGGTTTAAATTGGGGTCCAAGGATCCCGGTTTAAAGTGGGGTCCAGGAATCCCAGTCTAAATTGGGGTCTAAGGATCCTGGTCTAAATTGGGGTCCAGGAATCCTTGTCTAAAGTGGGGTCCAAGGATCCCGGTCTAAAGTGGGGTCCAGGAATCCCGGTCTAAAGTGGGGTCCAGGAATCCCGGTCTAAAGTG